>NC_060267.1:172819510-172850465 GCF_021613505.1 Equus quagga | reverse complement strand
CCCCCACCCCCCAGGCTGGCTGGCAGGTCCGAATCTGACTCCTCTGCCTACAAGTCACTTGCCTCTCTGTGCCTCAGTTTCCCCCTACACAAAACGGGCACGACAACAGCAGCTACCTCATGAAGCTGTTCTGAGGATCAAATGAGATGACACACATAAAGCGCTTAGCCACAGTGCTCATCGTGAGCCCCAGTAAATGTTAGGTATTCTTTCATGATCACGATCATCGTTCTGTTAGAACAAATACCAAAGGATTATCCACATTGATCAGTTTTTCTGGAGCTTTGTTTTATTGAAAACAGATGAAAAGGTCAGCAGCTGGGGTCTTGGAGACCTTTTGGTTATCCAAAGGTCCTTTATAATTAAGCTTTATGATGAGATTTTACTTACAGAAGGACTAGGTGTCCAGGATGAAATAGATTTCGAGAAGGGCAGTCACTTGCCCTTATTGGTCCCAGGGCATGACCTTACCTTCCATCAGAACATGGGGTTCAGGGTCCAGCACAGCTGCCTTTGGACCACTGTGCTGTGGGATCCAGCAACCACAGACAGACCTGTGAAATAACACTGGGGGAAAAAAACTGTCTTGTATTACTTGGCGCTTTGCCAATATTAAACAAAGATTTATTGATTAGATTATTACTTGTAACTGTATGTCTCTGAAGTAAATTCAAGTTCATTTACATGCTCTTTCTTTCTAAGTCACGAACACAGAGACACTGAGTTCCCAATACATTCCAAGAACAGCATTTTGTGTAATTTTCAAACAGAAGATGATGTTATCTTTACTGGCCATGACCCTTCTGTAACTTTGCTGGGATCCGCCCTTGTTTTTCCAGCTGTGCCTGAGCTAAAGCTCCTCTGCGGGGCAGATGTCCTCAAGACCTTCCAGACCCCCAACCTCTGGAAGGATGCACACATCCAGGAAATAGTGGAGAAATTTGGCTTGGTGTGCGTGGGCCGGGCAGGTCATGACGCAGAGCGCTACATCTTGGGCCTGCCCATCCTGCAAAAGTACCAGCACAACATTCACCTGGCCAGGGAGCCCGTGCAGAACGAGATCAGTGCCACGTACATCAGGCGGGCCTTGAGCCAAGGGCAGAGCGTGAAGTACCTGCTCCCCGATGCCGTCATCGCCTACATCAAGGACCACAACCTCTATACCAAGGACAGTTCCTGGAAAGACAATAACACCTAGAGGAATGAGGGAAAGGCCAGGGGCGAGGGCCAGCCCCTCCTCCACGAGCTCCTCCTGAGGAGAGGGCCGTTGAGGGCTTTGTCTTCCTTTTTTTGCTTTTCCATTTTTCATTTGTTCTATTTCGACAATGATTTTACTTCTGAGGTGTCTTCTGTCCCAGGAAGAGACTCCTTCTTTTGGGAGGAGCACGTATGTACATCACGAGGATGGACAGAGAAGTTAACCGGTGCGGCAGGTCATCAGGATCAGGCAGGAGCTCTCAGAACCTCTGGATGCAGAGGCCTTATTTCATAAATTGTTGCAAGTGGTTCTGCGCATGGCAGGGGCCCCTGAGGGTCCGATCAGAATTGCCCACTGTGCGATTTTTAACTAGGACCAGGTGCAGCCTGTGGGGCTTGATGGGAGCAACTTGACAGCGTGCTAATTACCAAACAGTGGGCTTTGTCAACGCCTCGTTTCAAACAAAATAATACTGAGTCAAAAATGTGGAAGCAGCGCTTTGCCGATTTACATTGTCTTCCCTCATGAGCCACCGCCGCCTGCCTACTGGCCGTTGATAAAGTTTAAACTAAAGTCTTTCTAAGTAGTGATTCTCAAACAGTATTTTTGATACAGCAGATATTTTTAACACAGCTCCTCTATGAATGCCAGCGCTCCTGATTTCTAGGTCTCTAAAAAGGAACTGAGGTAAAACAGACGCCCTGACTGTTTTAGAGGATCTTTGTGAATGTTTTATGACTGCCTACCTGTTTGAATATTGGCAAAGGGATAAATAATAAATTGATATCAAAAAGTACTAATGAAAAGTTTCTCTTTCTTCTTCCTTTGTTATATTATTCATGTCTGCTGTACCTGCTGTTGCTCTTCTTTCTAGCTATTCCATGAAATTTGCTCCTGTTCCAATCGAACTGGCATGAATTTAAAAGTTTATGTTCCCAGGTACT
This sequence comes from Equus quagga, assembly GCF_021613505.1. Taxonomy (NCBI): domain Eukaryota; kingdom Metazoa; phylum Chordata; class Mammalia; order Perissodactyla; family Equidae; genus Equus; species Equus quagga. The sequence continues at coordinate 172,848,323 of NC_060267.1, read as the reverse complement.
AGCAGTGGAGGAAGCAGTTGCTTTCCAGCACCATGCAAACGGGTCTCTAGTCTGAAGTGCTGGGTCGATGTCTCTGTTCAGGCGGGCCCTGAAGGATGAGGACGGGAGCTTCGCGTGTGTTCAGGGTTTATGATGCCACTGCCGATTAGGAAGAGGTTTTGATTGGCCTAATTCTGTTTGAGTTTGCTCTTTACACATGCTGACCGAGTGACTGAAAGCTTCAGAATGTTCTTCTCCACCCTTCCACCCTGGCGGGTCCTGGCTGCAGATGTAGTCGTGCAAAAACACAAGGGTCGGTCAGGAGGAATCTGACATCTCCCCACATAGATCCCAGGGCTCACGTGTGTGTCATGATGGAGAGCAGTGAAGCAAGAAATCCGCTTCCTGGTCCAGAGTAGTGGGACCTTCCTGTGGGGGGTCCCCCGCCTTCTGTCCTCCTGCCCCACCTCCACCTCCCACCCCTCCACATCTTCCCCCCCCCAGCAACCTCCACAGCTGCTGGCCATTCCCCACACTGAGCTCCTCCTTAAGAAGTCCCTAAAGGCCTGATAATTCAGAGGAATAGGAATCAAACAGCCTTATCCAAAAGCTGCCACAGCAAGCTGGGTGACTTTGACTAGCTCCCTTCTCCATGTGAGCCTCGGTTTCCCTATCTGTATAGTAGGGAGGTTTGATTAGACATCCTCTAAATTCTCTTCCAGCTCTGATTTTCTAAGACTCTGAGTGCCTCTGACTTCAGTCTGTCCACCCTTCTTTGGACCCAGTCCACTTCCGGTCAGACTGGAAGCTCCCCAAGGACAGGGGTCTTTGTTTGTTTGCTGATATATCCCAAGTGCCTAGAAATTTGGTACTGCAGGCGTGGTCCCAGGCCAGCAGGGTTTGCATCCCCTGGGAGTGGTTAGAAATGCAGATTCTCAGGCTCCTCTCCAGACCTGCTGACTCAGAATCTGTCTTTCAGTAACATTCCCAGGCCATTCAATGCACTGGCCTAGAACCGTGCCTGTTAGAATAAATATTCATTTATTTTTAATCAACCTAATGTATGAAATTACATCACATTTACTCTGGTGAATATCCTCCTTACCCTCTGAGCAGTGTTGCCACACTGTTCTGTGTGGAGTGTGGAGGCAAAGGAGGAAAAAAACCCAGAAACCCTGCAAACAGCTGTAGTGTCCAGAAAAAGCAATACAGAGGGGCCTGTGGGTTTGAGGCGGGCGTTCTCAACCTGGACAACATTGACGTCTGAGCCCCATCCTCCTTTGCTTAGGAGGCTGCCCTGTGCATTGTTGGGTGTTTAGCAGAGCGCCTGCCCTCCATCCATTAGATGCTAGCGGTAGTCCCGCACTGTAACAACAAAAATGCCCCCAGACATTCCCAAATGTCCCTGGGGCGCAAAATAATCACTGGTGTCGAGACCCACGGTTTAAGGACATGGCTGTGGGGGGTTGTATATGAGAAGGGGTTCTCCATTTCCCAAAAGGGACAATCAAGAAGCAGCAGCTTTAGAATAGTCGCCTTTTCTAAGGACCAGTTTTGGGGGGGTCCCCTACCACTCATGAAGTCGTATTTATTCTGGGGAACACAGTGCTGTGGACAGTAGGAACTAGAAGCCACATCCTTCACTCAGAGGCACCCCCAACTTTGGTCTCCCTGTACTTTCCAGCACCCGTAGTGGCTTTCTCTCCCAAATTTTTACAGGTGGAGGCTCCCAACATACCCTCACCCTCAGTACTGTCACCCGGAGCCTGGCAGGTGGCGACTCCCAGTGCATGGAAGCTAGAAGTTTTATGATTATGGTTATTACGACTCAAAATTCAGGGATTCATTAATTCGAATCATATTTATTGAGGACTTCTGATGTGCCAGGCGCTAGACTAAACAGTAGGGGTACGATGTGAGCAAAACAGACACAGTCTCTCCCCTCAAGAAGCTTCCAATCCAGTGGGAGATGGAAGGAATCAGAGATTCACACAACTAACCATATGATTACGAATTGTGGTGAGAGCTCTGATGGCAAATACACCATGTGCTCCGAGAGCCAGAGGCAGTAGGTTCGCCCAGAACTAATGAAGCTTAAGCTCTCGTCCCTCACCTGTGCAGGCCTTTCCAGCCCTCTGGAGGGGCCCTAATTATGTGGGTAGCTCATTTCATATTCATGGTTTTTATTCTTTTTCTGAAAAAGGCCCTTCAAAATTGTACAAAGTTTAGACCCCAAAAAACATCAGGGATTCACCCTGATAACAGAGTGTAGACAGACAGCAGGGAAGAGAGAATGGATTTGAGACCTGAAAGATGAATTCATAAGACGGGTATGGGTGGAGGCAACTGGGCTTTCAGGTAGCATAAAAGCATGTACAAAGGTCCTGAGACAGGAGAGGGCAAAATGAGCAGCATGATCAGCTAGATACATCATTACCTCCTTAAGAAGGGGTTTGTTTGTTTATTTTTATTTGTGTGTGTGAGGAAGATTAGCCCTGAGCTAACATCTGTTGCCAATCTCCATCTTTTTTTGCTTGAGGAAGATTGTCACTGAGCTGGTATCTGTGCCAATCTTCCTCTAATTTATGTGGGATACCGCCACAGCATGGCCTGAAGAGCGGTGCTAGGTCTGCGCCCAGGATCCGAACCTGCAAATCCCAGGCTGCTGAAGCAGAGCATGCAAACTTAACCACTACACCACCAGGCCAGCCCAAGAAGGGGTTTGTTATATGTGCACGCAAGGTGTCCTCACATGCCACCTTCTCCCTGTCCAGCCTTTCCAGGGGCTCAGGGCACCAGGCCCAACTAGGTTTGGAGGAGATGCTTTCATTTCTCTGATTCATGGCTGCATCTTGTGGCTCCCACCAGGCAAAACATCCCTTTCTGAGCCTTTATATTGTTCTCTTCTAAAATAAAACGGCACAACAGAACCTACTTTCTATATATATCTCTCAATTTCTCTACTCTCGCTTTGTCTCATTGATTCATGGAGCCTCCCTTTTTTGGTATCAGTAGAGAAAATCTCTATCACCGCTGTGCTCCTGATTTATGGCGTTGACACTGACCTGCATGCCTGACTTCACATTCCTTCCCAATCCTTCGGGCCTTCTTTGCATCTAGTCTGCCGCAGTGTTTTGTTTATTTTGCAAGAACAGAAAAACAGTGGTTTGGGCTCCTGGGTAAATAGAATTTCCAGCCTTAGATCAAGGTTCTCCTGTGGTGGCATCTGCTGCCTGTGAGAGGAGCTCCGCATCCAGCCTGAGGACAGGAATTCTAGTTCATAATACTGTCTGGGTCACCTGGGACAGAGTGATGGGAACTCCCATTGTAAACCGACGGTGCTGCGGATGGGCAAGGTTTGGGGATTGGGTTAATACGTGAATATGGATTTCCTCATCGTCCTTCTCGAGCTTCCTGTGTAACCGCGTTCCTGCCTTCTGTTTTTGCAGTAGTCTCCATGCAGAGACTGTTCAGTTTCAGTCATGAAGTTATTTTCTTGGACCAAAACTCAGCATTACAGATACGCGCGTGTGTGACTACTAAACAATCTGTACTAATGCACCTGGGGGGCTGGCTCGGTGGTGTAGTGGTTAAGTTCACACGCTCCACTTCGGCTGCCCAGGATTCACAGGTTTGGATCCCCGGTGCAGACTTACCCACCACTCATCAAGCTATGCTGTGGCGGCATCCCACATACAAAATAGAGGAAGATTGGCACAGATGTTAGCTCAGGGCCAACCTTCCTCACCAAAAATAATAATAATAATAATAATACACCTGGGCACACACCTCAGAATATTTTAGAATTGTTAAAATAACCCCAAAGGGACTTGTTCATGGCACCATAGACTGTGAAAATTAGAAGGGACCCTCAAATTCATCTGGTCTTACCAAATTATCAAAACACGAGAATCCCACAAATTTACGTGTTTCGCTACTAAAAACAGTAATAGTATTATGTTCTGTGAACAAGTTTGAGGGGCCCTACCCTTCTTTATCCTGTTGGGAATCCATAATGAGTGTCTGCGTGCCCTGTCAGTCTTCCTTTCTACACATCCCTCAGCTGCTACCTCGTATCTCCATCCTTGCTCTCACCTCTCAATCCAGACCACCGTCATCTCTTACCTGGACCACTGTGATGGCCTCCCCAATCCACTCCTGGCCCCTGCAGTCCATTTCCCACATAGGAACCAGAGCAGTTGTATGTGTGTGTGTAAATCTGGCCATATTATTTCCCTGTCCTAACCCCTTCCAAGGGACACCATTAAGAAAATGGAAGACAAGCCACAGAGTTGGAGAACACATTTGCAAAACGTATATCTAATAAATGACTTGTGTCCAGAATATGTAAAGTACTCTAACAGTTCAAAAATAAGAAGACTAAAAACCCAATTAACAATGATCCAAAGATTTGACTGGACATGGCAGCAGGCGTGGTGTTGCTGTTGAGAAGGGCCTCCTCGTGAGGCTGGCCCTTGGCTGGCATCTGAGAAACTGACTTTTGGAATGTTGCCTACATTTCTAACTGATAAGTCTGTGTCGTCTGCCCAGGGCACTGAATCCTGCTGTACCAGCTTGCCTGGACTGTTTGTACAAGCAACGTGATTCATAGTGAACACCTGCCTTCCTTCTAGGAGTTTGGGATTTCAGTAATCATGGCTGGTTGTGGAGGCAGAGTGCCTACATCACCAGCCCACAATAAAAACTCTGGAGTCTGAGTCTCAAGCAGGCTTCCCGGGGTGGAAACAATGCACACTGTTGCTGCATGTCGCTGCTGGAGGAGGAAGTGTGTTCCGTGCGGCCCCCACCCCAGGAGGGAGCATTTTAGAAGCCTTCGTCTGGGCTCCCCCAGACTGCACCTGGTGCATCTTTTCCCTCACTAGTCCAGCCATGTGTCCCTTCAGTGTAATGACCCACTGCCATGAGTGCAACTGCATCTGAGTCCTGTGAGTCTTTCTAGCAAGTCACCAAGTGTGGAAGCCCGGAAACAAGACACTTCACCAAAGAAGAGATGTGGTGACAAGCACAGAAGACATGCTCGGCACCGTTAGTCTTTAGAGAACCACGATGAGATGCCACTTCACATCCACTGGAACAGTTAAACTCAATCCAGCAATTCCATTCCTGGGTATTCACCCAAAAGAGATGAAAACGTGTCCGCTCAGACATGTATGTGAATGTTTATAGCAGCATCATTCATTATAGCCAAAAATGGAGAAAATTCAGATGCCCCTCAATTGGTGAATGGATAAGCAAATGTATTCTATCCATGCAGTGGAATACTATTCAGCAATGAAAAGGAGGAACTAGAGATAGGTACTGCAGCAAAGTGGATGAATCTCAAAAACACGCCAAGTGAAAGAAGCCAGACATAGAAGACGACACGCTGTCTGATTCCATTTATGTGAAATTTCTAGAAAAGGCAAAACTATGGAGGCAGAAAGCAGACCAGTGATTGCCTGAGGATGGGAGTGGGAGTGGACTGCACGTGGGCACAAGGGAACTTTTGGGGTGATAGATTGTTCTACAACTAGACAGCGGTGGTGGTTGCACAGCTGTACAAATTTACTAAAGCTCATCACACTATGCCCATAAAATGGGCAAATGTTGTGGTATTTAAATCATACCCCAATAAAGGTGTTTTAGAAAAACCTTCTGAGAGCCAGCGGTGATGGCCTAGTGGCTGAAGTTTGGCGCTCTCACCACTTTGGCAGCCTGGGTACGGTTCCCAGTTGCAGGACCACACCACCCGTCTGTCAGTTGCCGTGCTATGGCAGTGTCCCACATAGAAGAACTAGAAGGACTTACAGCTAGGGTGTACAACCATGCACTGGGGCTTTGAGAAAGGGAAAAAAAAGAGGAAGATTGGCAACAGATGTTAGCTCAGGGCGAATCTTTCACTGCAAATAAAAGAAAATCCTTTCGAGCTTCTTTTGCTTGCCCGTGGAGTGAACACCTGACTTCTCCTGAGGTGGCCTGCCCACCCCCTGCAGCCTCCCACTCTGGCCTTGCCTTCTTCACCCTCTGCTCCAACCACAGTGGCTTTTTCCAGTTTCTCAGACCCATCCTTTTTCTCTTCAGTGCTTTTGCATATGTGGTTCCCTCCGCCTGTCATGCTGTCTCCCTTCTCCCCTTCTTTGGGCTAATTTTCATGTCTTTTTCAGTTCTCCGCCCCAAGTCACTTCTTCCAGGAAGCCCTCTCCAAGTCCCCATCAAGTTGGATTTGCCCAGTGGACGCCTGGCTCCCCGCCCTTCTCTTTTGTAAGAGAGTCTCGTCACTCTTGAAATTACTGATTTGATGGTGACTCCAAGTTCCCCAAAAGCAACAGTTTATCTTGATCATTGCTCTTTTTCCACAGCACAGCTCCTGGCTCATGGTGGGTGCTCAATAAATATTTCACCAAATAATATCTGGGGGCCGGCCCTGTGGCTGAGTGGTTAAGTTCGCATGTTCGGCTTCGGCAGCCCAGGGTTTTGCCGGTTCGGATCCTGGGCACAGACAAGGCACCATTCATCAAGCCACGCTGAGGTGGCGTCCCACATAGCACAACCAGAAGGACCGACAACTAGAATATACAGCTATGTACTGGAGGGCTTTGGGGAGAAGAAGAAAAAAAGTAAAGATTGGCAACAGATGTTAGCTCAGGTGCCAATCTTTAAAATAATAATAATAGTAATATCTGAAAAAGCATCTTAGTAGCTCTGAGAAGCCCATGGTAAACATATCTGCTTAACTTTGTATAAATCAGTGTTTTTGAAGCATGCTCGCACACCCAGTCCTTTTTACACGCATACACTTAATACTATGTGGAACATAGTACTTGAAGGAGCAGTTCAGGAAGTTTCTATCTAAAATTTTCTTCCCAGTTTTTTTCCTGCTACAAACAATGCTTCACTCAACACCCCCATACATAAGCCCTTACACACCTGTGTTTTTGTGGGATAGGTTCCCAGGAGTGGTCTTGCTGGGTCAAATGAGATGTGTACTTTTTATTCTAATCAATGTTACCAGATTGTAGACACTAGATTTTTTTTTAAGTAAATTGAAACTTTATTTCAAAAAAAGCAGATTCATATAGAGCTGCTCAAATTCCCATTTCCTTATTCCTTGTAGGGACTCACCTTCATTGTCTTCTGTACATGCCGAAGCAATATCCATCCCTTTACTTCAGTAGATAATCTGCACTGAAGAATCGCAGGAATCTCTCACCATCAAGAGACAGAAATCTGTAGGCGAACATTGTTCCTGGTGTTTGCTGGTGCCTTAATCAGGATTCTTTTTTCTTCTTGGTAAACAGGAGCTCCTCAGACTAGCCTAAATACGAGACATGGGGACACCAGTGTCGTAAGGATGTCGGGAATAGGAAAGACCCAAAGACAGGACATATATACGGGGATCAAAAGAAACAGGAAGGAAAGAAGAAATTGAAGTTTCCTCCCCCCCTTGTTCTCCCCCCCCCCCTCTTCCCCCCCCCCCTCCCCCCCCCCCCCCCGCCCCCGCACCACACCACCCCCAGACTGGCTTCTGTGCTCCTCAGCCGCTGCTCGTCAGCTAGCAGCCATCACATCTGTGCCTATGCGACCTCCCACCTTAACCTCTTGTCTCAGTGGCGTCTTGGTGTCACAATTCCAGATTCCCAGAGACAGACTCACTGGCCCAGGGTGGACTTGTCCACCAGTCCATGTGGCAGTGATGTTTCTGTAAGGGTGGAGGGTGGGCAGGCAGGGAGGAAGTGAGGCACACTTCCAAGACTCAGGTAGGCGCCCACAAAATCACGGAGTAACCCCCACAGTTTGTGTGCACCCCCTCTTGCTCCTGTTTTGTTGGAGGTGGTGCAATAGGAAGAGATGCTGGTGGAAGAGAGAGGCCTCTGGAGGGAGAAGGGGAGGAATGGGCAGGATGGCACCTGGGTGTCAGTCATTCCATCTCTACTCGTCCCTACACTGTGGGCAGACGGAGCTGGGCCAACAGTGGGTTGGGCAGAAGCTAGAGGGAGCTCCCCCTTGTGCTTCAGTGAGTGTGGGTCTAGGGAGCTGGCTTCCATGCATAGGGGTGAGGGGAGACGCAGAGTAAATGGACTGCAACTGGACTAGTGTCCAGTCACCTTCAGGCTAATTCTGCAGAGGAGCCAGGGTCTTCCTTCCCCAGAGGCTGCATCAAGCACAAGACATGGGTCCTTGAGCCAGGCATGGGGTCCCAATCCTCCGCAACAGCCCCAGAGCCTTGTCTCAACTCCCACAGCCTCTCTGGGAGCCCCAACTTGGTCAAAACTCAACTGGCTTCTGGGCAGAAGGATGGCAAGATTGTACAAATGGATGTTTGTGAGGTGTGGATTTCCCTTGGATCTCAAGATGTCACGTTGTCCGGAGACCATTCCTCACATCTTTCCCTCACCTCCCTCCCACCAAAGCTGGGGAGAACCTCTCTATGCTCCCCCAGCCCCTGCATGTCCCCCCATCACAGCCCCGCTCACCCTGCTGGCCCGTTTCCATGGCTGTCTCCCCAGCCTGACTGTGCACCCCGTGAGGACAGGGGCTATGTTGGAATTGACTCAGCACCCCGTGGAGTGGACATCCGGGTGGTCTGGTCAAGGCTGGCATCCACTCCCTCTTCCTAACAGCACCCAAGTTCCTTCTAAGGACTTCTCTTCCTCACTGGATTCAGTCTGGTAGGGCATACCCAGATGTTCACTCCCCCCCAATTTAAATCTAAAACACAACGACAACTAAAAGTGGCTGGAGTTTCTCCTGGTGGCCATGTCCTAACCAGTTGTTTTTCTATTTCCCTCCCCAAAATTCTGTGAGCCCTTGGTAATCCTTCCAGTAAACTTCCTTGTTTTCTTAAGTTCTCCAGAATTTGTTTCTTTGCTTGCAACGGAGAGAGGGGTAGGGAGAGGGACAGAGACGGGGGGTGGGAGGGGGAGAGAGGTGGAGAGGAAGAGAGGAGGAGATGGAGGAAGAGGAGAGAGAGAGGAAGGAGAAAGAAGGAAGGAAGACTAACTCAAACCCTCAGTGAGTGAATGAGTGGACAAGACCACGGTCCAGCTGGAAAGCCTGTCGTGGGGAAGGCAGTGGTGGACAATGGTGATGGTGTCCATGATGAGCAATATTGTTTTCCTGGAATAACCAGGCCAAGCCCAAACATTCACATCTGTGTTAACATTGAGCCAGAATGTGGAAATTATTTTAGAAAATTCTTAGCTCTCCCAAATGTCACCAGGCTCATGCTGTCCTCCCCCATTATAGTAATGACTAACAGACAGCTATGAGCTCCTGCTGATAGAGGAAGGAAAGTCGAGGCCCCACCGTCAGATTGCTCCCAGACTTTTAGGAGAGCCCCTGCATCCAGTGTACACCCAGCAATTCTCTAGTGCCAGGCTCAGGGTGCAGGGAAGGGGGCAGGACCACCAAGCAGTAAAGATGCCAGGGGTCAGGCCTTCAAAATGCAGGGAGCATAAGAATTGCCTGGAGAGCTTGGTAAAGGTGCCATTTTCTGGGCTCCCCCAGACTGTGATTCAGGAAGTTGGAGTGGGTCCAGGAATCTGGGTTTTAACAAAGCCCCAGGACTCTGAGACAAGCAGTCTTTTTTTGGGAGACACTATCTGAGAGTCAGGAGAAGAAAGAAGAAATGCGGATGATGTGTCCTGAGGCAGCCAGCAGCTTGCTGAACCTCGTAGGGCTTTTAGAGGATGGAGTGCACTGTCCTTCACTCCTGCCCCAGGGATAATTCCTCCTAGAATATCTGCATATTGGGCTGCTGTCACTCTGGTGTCAAAAACATTCAGCATCCTCCCATCACCTCAAGGAAAAAGGCTCTTCTTCTCAGTCAGCATTTGAGCTTCCAAGTCCAGTCACTCCCTTTCACTCCTGTCTGTTCTCTGATTGCTCATCCACGAACCCTCTCCTCTGGATGGCTTGAGATCTTTTCCAACCCACAACTTTTGCGAGAGCCATTTCTCTAACCTGGAATGCCCTTCCCTCTCCTCTAAGCCTCCCTGAATACCACGTATTCCTTGGGATCCTCTCGAGCTCCAAGCCTTCCAGAAAGCCCTCCCCCCTCACTCTGGTCCACAGGGACCTCCCCTTCTCTGAGCTCCCGGCTCATGTTGGTATCACTTTGTATTGGAGACTGAGGCTGGCAAGGGGCTTCTCTGTCCCTCTGAAGCAGAGAAAGGTCAGAAAGTCAATGAAGAGAAATCCATTCAACTGTCTAACCTGGAAAGACTGGAATGGCCTGTGGGTGGTGGGGGTGGGCACATTTCCAGACCAATTCTCAGTTGGACTCTCGAGGTCTCCAGCCCACTGCGTGGGTTCTCAGTGGTACACTGGGCATCTCAGCCCATCCCTTAGTCCAAAGTTGACGAACTGCATTCCTGTTTCATCACCCCTTTCCTCTCCAAAACTACTTTCTTGCTCCTGGCTTCTCTCTGCTGCAAGCTGCATTGTGCCCACTGGCCCTCAGATCCACTGTGGTTGCCCAATCATCCAGAGGTCCAAAAAAAATGGTTCCCTTAGTTCCTTAGCTGGACCCAGACTGACAGAAAGAACTAACTGAAAGGTGGGAATTCAACAAAGATGGAAACCTACCCCATGTCTCCAGGGAAGCGACCCAAAGAAATGACTCCAGAGAGCAGCAATAACAGAAAAGGGCGCAGGCTTCAGGGTCACACAGAACTGGGTTAGAATCACAGTTTTTTGACTTAAAACTTTGTGGCCTTGGAGTGATGTCAGCATCATGGTGGAGTAAGCTTTCCTAGTAATCTCTCCCAACATACAATGAAAAGGTCATTCATACTCCAACAGAGGACATCCAAACACAACACAAAAAAACGTCAGAGAGACCCACACAGCCATATGATGGAGGCGGAGAGGCTGGAGCCCCCTCGGAGGAGTGGAATGAGGTAAGAGAAAACTTCACTCCCCTCCCTAAAGATTGCGATCAGGACCGTGGGAGGCCTCCAAAAGGGAAGGAATGGAGGAGGGAACGTCTGTTTGTGCAAGCATCAAGTATCCCCAAGGGCCCTTGCAGTCTAGAGAAAAGCCCTCTACTGGAGGGAGAGCTTTCACAGGGGGGGGCGGGGGGGGGGGGGTGACCTTATAAAGCCAACAGCCCAGGAGATCAGATAGCGAGAGCAGAGGGAGAAAACCCTGAGAGCACACAGGAGAAAGTACCCTTCCCTGCACCGCCCAGCAATGGATCCAGCGCCTGGGATTTCAGCTGAAAGCAGAGGGCTCAGAATACGTGGCTCTTAACCCCCACCCAGTAACAATAGGCGGTAACTGTGACAAAAATAACACGAGGATGCAAAAAAACAGAGCCACTCCCTCTAGCAATATCAAACATTATATTAGATCTCCAGACCAGAGAGAAAATGACAAGTACCCAGAAATCAGTCCCGAGGACACAGAAATATGTAATCTAAATGACAAAGAATTCATGATAGCTGTCATCAAAAAATTCAGCAAGTTAGAATGTCAAGGAACAATTTAACGAGTTCAGGAGCTACTTCACAAAAGAGACTGAAACTATAAAGCAGAATCGATCAGAAATATTAGAAATGAAAGACACGATGGAAGCAATAAAACAAAATATGGATTGCGTGAACGCTCAAGCAGACATCATAGAGGAGCATAGCAGCATAATTGAGGATAGACATGTTGAAATTCTCCAGCTAGAGGAGAGAGAACTAAGACTAAGAAGAAATGAAGAAAGTCTCTGAGAAATATCTGACTCAATTAGGAAATGCAACGTAAGAATTATATGTATAATTCAAGAAGGAGACGAGAAGGACAATGGAGCAGAAAGCTTGTTCAAAGAAATAATAGCAGAGAACTTCCCAAACCTAGGGAAGGAAATGGAAATCCATGTGGAAGAGGCTATCAGATCTCCTAAATATGTCAATGTAAAAAGACCTACTGCAGGGCATATAGTAGTGAAACTGGCAAAAGTGAATGACAAAGAAAAAATATTAAGGGCAGCGAAGCAGAAGAAAGTAACCTACAAAGGAACCCCTATGAGGCTTTCAGCAGATTTCTCTGCAGAAGCCTTACAGGCTAGGAGAGACTGGAATGACATATTCAATTCTTTGAAAGACAAAAACTTTCAGCCAAGAATACTCTATCCAGCCAAAATATCCTTTGATATGATGGAGAAGTAAAAACTTTCCCAGACAAACAAAAGGTAAGGGAGTTCATAGCCATGAGAGCCCCCGCTACAAGAAATCCTCAAGAAGGCCCTCATACCTGGAAAAAAAAAGGGAGAAAGGGGTTACAAAGCATGGAGTAAGGAGATAAATAGGTAGACAGAATCAGAGCAGGAAAGCAAATACTCAAGTATAGCATTAAAGACAGAGAAAGAAAACACCAAAAACAAAGATAATCTTGTCATTTTAACCACAAACTCATAACACAAGATGGAATAAGATGTGAGAAAAACAACTTAGGAGGGGAAGAGGAAAGGGACTGAATCAATTTAGTCTAAGGAAATAAGAACCCATCAGAAAAGGGACTATCTTATCCATGAGATCTTGAATACAAACCTCAGGGTAACCACTAAACAAAAAAACAGAACAGAGACACAAATAATAAATAAGGAGAAAACAAAGAAACGCAACATAAAAAAACTACATAACTCAACTGGTAGACCAAAATACACAGGACAAGAAACAAAGGAAATGCAGGAGAACCAGAAAACAAGTGATAAAATGGCAGCATTAAGCCCTCATATATCGATAATCACCCTAAATGTAAATGGATTGCATTCTCCAATAAAAAGACACAGAGTGGCAAGATGGATTAAAGAACAAGACCCAATAATATGCTGCCTCCAGGAAACACATCTCAGCTCCAATGACAAACACAGGCTCAGAGTGAAGGGATGGAAGACGATACTCCAAGCTAATGGCAAAGAAAAGAAAGCAGGTGTCACAATACTTATATCAGACAAAGTAGACTTCAAGATAAGACACGCAAAGAGAGACAAAGAGGGGCAGTATATAATGATCAAAGGGACACTCCATCAAGAAGAAATGACTCATAAATATCTATGCACCCAACACAGGAGCACGAAAGTACATAAAGCAACTATTTACAAACCTGAAAGAAAATATTAATAATAACACAATAATAGTAAGGGACCTCAACACTCCACTAACACCAATGGATAGATAATCCAGACAGAAAATCAACAAGGAAACAGTGGAATGAAATGAAAAGCTAGAGCAGATGGACTTAATAGACATATATAGAACACTCCATCCAAAGACAGCAGAATACACATTTCTCTCAAGTGTGCACGGAACATTCTCAAGGATAGACCATATGTTGGGAAAAAAGGCAAGCCTCAATAAATTTAAGAAGATTGAAATAATAAGAAGCATTTTTTCTGATCACAATACTATAAAGCTAGAGATTAATTACAAGAAAGAAGCTGAGAAAGGGGCAAAGATGTGGAGACTGAACAAGATGCTATTGAACAAGCAATGGATCAATGAAGAAATTAAAGGAGAAATCAAAAAATATCTGGAGACAAATGAAAATGAAAACACACCATACCAACTCGTATGTGATGCAGCTAATTAAGAGGGAAATTCATCACAATACAGGCTCACCTTAACAAACAAGAAAAACCCCAAATAAGCAATCTCAAACTACACCTAACTGAATTAGAAAAAGAAGAACAAACAAAGCCCAAAGTCAGCAGAAGGAGAGAAAAAATAAAAAGCAGAGCAGAAATAAATGCTATTGAAACAAAAAATGCAGTAGAAAGGATCAATGAAACAAAGAGCTGGTTCTTTGAGAAGATAAAATAGACAAACCTCAAACCAGACTTACAAAAAAAAAGAGAGAGAAAGCTCAGATAAATAAAACTAGAAGTGAAAGAGGAAAAATAACAAGAGATACCACAGAAATGCAACAGGTTATAAGAGACTACTACGAAAAACTATATGCCAACAAAATGGACAATCTAGAGGAAATGGATAAATTCTTAGACTCTTACAATCTCCCAAAGCTGAATCAAGAAGAAATAGAGAATCTGAATAGACCAATCACAAGTAAAGAGATTGACACAGTAATCAAAAGCATCCCCAAAAATAAAAGCCCAGGACCAGACAGCTTCCCTGGGGAATTCTACCAACTTTCAGAGAGGATTTAATACCTATCCTTCTCAAGCTATTCCAAAAAATTAGGGAAGACGGAACACTTCCTAATGCATTCTATGAAGCCAACATCACTCTGATACTAAGGCCTGACAAGGACAACACAAAAAAGGAAAACTACAGGCCAGTATCGCTGATGAACATAGACGCAAAAATCCTCAACAAAATATTGGCAACCCGAATTCAGCAATACGTCAAAAGGATCATACATCATGATCAAGTGGGATTTATACCAGGGACTCAGGGATGGTTCAACATCCAGAAATCAATCAATGTGATACACCACATTAACAAAATTAGGAGTAAAAACCACATGATCATCTCAATAGATGCAGAGAAAGCATTTGACAAGATCCAACAGCCATTTATGATAAAAACTCTTAACGAAATGGGGATAGAAGGAAATTACCTCAACATAATAAAGGCCATAGATGACAAACCCACAGCCAACATCATACTCAAAGGGGAAAAACTGAACGCCATCCCTCTGAGAACAGGAACAACACAAAGATGCCCACTGTCACCACTCGTATTCAACATAGTACTGGAGGTTTTAGCCAGAGCAATTAGGCAAGAGAAAGGAATAAAGGGAATCCAAATAAGTAGTCAAGAAGTGAAACTCTCACTGTTTGCAGATGACATGATCTTATATATAGAAAACCCTAAAGAACCCATCAGAAAACTATTAGAAATAATTAATAACTACAGTAAAATTTCAGGGTACAAAATCAACTTACAAAGGTGCCAAGAACATACAATGGAGAAAAGCTAGTCTCTTCAGTAAATGGTGTTGGGAAAACTGGACAGCCACATGCAAAAGAATGAAAGTAGACCATTATCTCACGCCATACCCAAAAGTAAACTCAAAATGGATCAAAGACTTGAAGATAAGTCCTGAAACCATAAAACTCCTGGAAGATAAGATAGGTAGTACACTCTTTGACATCAAACTTAAAAGGATCTTTTCAAATACCATGTCTTCTCCAACAAGGTAAACGAAAGAAAAAATAAATAAGTGGGACTTCAGCAGACTAAAGAGCTTCTGCAGGGCAAAAGAATCTAGTATCAAAACAAAGACAACCCACCAAATGGGAGAAAATATTTGCAAATCATATATCTGACAAGCGGTTAATCTCCATAATATATAAGGAACTCACACAACTGAGCAATAACAAAACAAACAGCCCGATCAAAAAATGGGCAGAAGATATGAACAGACATTTTTCCAAAGAAGATATACAGATTGCCAATAAATATATGAAAAGATGTTCAACATCACTAATCATCAGGGAAATGCAAATCAAAACTACACTAAGATACCACCTTACACCTGTTAAAATGGCTATAATCACTAAGACTAAAAATAACAAATATTGGACAGGGTGTGGAGAAAAGGTAACCCTCGTACACTGCTAGTGGGAATGCAAACTGGTGCAGCCACTATGGAAAACAGTATGGAGGTTCCTCAAAAAACTAAAAATAGAACTATCATATGACGCAGCTATCCCACGACTGGGTATCTACCCAAACAACTTGAAACCAACAATCCAAAGTAACATATGTACCCCTATGTTCATAGCAGCACTATTCACAATAGCCAAGACATGGAAACAATCCAAGTGCCCATCGACTGATGATTGGATAAAGAAGATGTGGTATGTACATACAATGGAATACTACTCAGCCATAAAAAAAGACAAAATCACCCCATTTGCAATAACATGGACAGACCTGGAGGGAATTATGCTAAGCAAAATAAGCCAGACTGAGAAAGACAAACACCAGATGATTTCATTCATAGGTGGAATATAAACAAACACATGGACAAAGAAAACAGTTCAGTAGTTACCAGGGGAAGGGGGGTGGAGGGTGGGCACAGGGGGTGAAGGGGAGCATTTATGTGGTGACTGACAAGAAATAATGTACAACTGAAATTTCACAGTGAAGTGAATTATTATGAACTCAATAAAAAAAGCAAACTTTGTGGCCTTGAGGCCATTACTTGATCTCTCCAAACTTCATTGTTTATATCTGTAAAAGAGTGATAAGAATACCTACGCCATAGTGTGGTCGATGACACGTGCAACATGTTGTCTCATGAGCGCTCAGACAGTGGCTGGGATCATCTTCATCAGGCCTTGTGGAAAGGAAATCCTTTTGCTGTTCCTTGATGCTTATCACCAGCTATTCTAAGGCTACCACGTCTTGTCTGGGGCCACTCCACATCCACTTACTGGTCTACCAGGAAATATAAAAGCAAGTGCCTTGGCCGGGGCCCTGGGAGCCTGAGTGCAGGTCGAAGTCTTTTAAGTGCAGATGGTCAGGATTCTGAAAATGCCACTCCCTTGAGTCTTCGTATCAGTTAGCTTTTGCTGTGAGGCAAATCACTCCAAAACTTGGTGGATTAAAACAGGAACCATTTATTATTTCTCATGAATCTAGCAGTTAGCTGGGTGCGTCTGGGCCACTATCAGCTGCTCTTGGCTGGGCTCATTTACATGTATGGTGGCTGACTGGTTGTTGGCTGGGGCAACAGGAGCAACTGGGCCATGCATCTCTTATCATCCACTGGACCAGCCAGGCTCGTTCAGTTGGAGGTGGGCGGCAGTGTTCCAAGAGTATGAAAGCAAAAGCCGAAAGGCTTCTGGAGGCCTTGCTCAGAACTGGTACAACATTAATTCTGCCACGAATTCTACTAGTCAAAGGAAGACATGAGGCCAGCCCAGATTCAAGGGGTGGGTAAATATCCCCCATCTCTTGATGTGAGGAGCTACAAACTGTTGTATATTATGGTTACTTTTGCAGTCTACCATAGATGTCAAGCATTTCTCTGCACCACTTATGTTCCTACTCATGCCTCGAAGTGAAAACTCTGTTTTAAAGTAAAGATGGATAGATGGTTGGAAAGATGCACAGAAGGATGGCTGGGTGGGTGGGCAATGCTGTATATGAATCGTGAGGGGGTAGATGGGTGAAGAGTAGGTGGTTGGGTACATTCTGTGGCGGTGTGTTAGCTGGTGGATGAAAGGAGGTTGTTTAGATGGATGGCGGATTTGGGGATAGGTGGGCAGATAACTTTCACATTCTACTCATCCCTGGAGCCCAGGGCATGGTGACACAGAAACAGGACAACTGTGCTTGCCACTGTACAGTCCTTGCAATGTCCTGGCAGGCAGGATGAGTCACCCACTGCGTCCCACTATATGCTCTGTTGTGGGCTGGCTGGCTTGCACAGAGGCTCCCTCCCAGGGCCTGTGGCCATGCCTGCGTGTCTCTGCTTTCCTCCTTTCCCTCAGGGTGACACTCCTGTACTTAAACTTTTCAGTGCCTCCTCATTTCCTACAGGATACAGTCCAAATAGCTTGTTACAGCATATAAGGTTCTCCATGGTTTGGCCCCACTTGTCTCTCCCACACGTTCTCCCCTGTGTGAGACCAGCCATCTCTCCTGCCCCCAGGGCTCCCCTTAGCCATGCCAAGGCCACATTGGATCATCCCACTTTCCCTGAAGACGCCAGGCCTTCCCCCACCTCCCTGCTTTAGCACGCACCCTTCCCTCCTGGGATTTCCCTTCCACCCTCTGTCAGGCAAATGGCCAGTCATCCTTCTACACTTTGTCCCTGTGCTCGACTGCCATCTAGTCCTTGAAGCACTTTGTACAAGCCTCTACTTCTTACGTTTCTGTCTCCCACTAGACTAACTTCCTTAGGGTCATGTCTCACTCACGGCAGCCTCCTCAGCATCTAGCCCCGTCCCAGGCACCTGCCAGGTGCTCAGTAAGTGTTTCCTAATAGGATCTGTAAACCTGTAGCTTTGGCACTTCCCCAGTTCTCTTGGTGAATGTCCCCTGAGCTCTTGTCACTGTGTGTCCAGCTCATGACCAGGTGCTGCGAGGAATATAAAGAACTGTCAGACGCAGTCACTGGCCACAAAGCACCAACAGTCCCATTGAAGGAGCTGAAGCAGGTGGACAAAAGTGTACACACAAGAGAAAGAGCTCTGTCTACCTGAGGCAGTGCAGGCAAAAACTAGATGACTGGGATTTCCCAGCGCTCTCGGAGCTCAGGGAAGAGACCATGGTGAAACTGGAACATGAGGACTTTGATGGGTGGCAGAGAAGGAGGAGAGGGAGATATTTGGGCTGGGGGATTCACAGGAGTCAGGCTTGGCTGTGAGGGCTCAGAAGACAAAGCCACCAGCACAGGAGGGTGACTGGAAGGGAAAGGAGTATAGGGCTGGGAAAAGACGTTGAGGTCAGATGGTCAAGGGCCTCAAATGACAAGGAAGAGAAGGAAACTAGAATTTATTGAGGGTGTGTGTGGCAGACTCCTCAAAACTACCCTAAGAGGTGATGGCTCAGAGACATTAAGTGACTTATCCAAGACCACACAACTAGGAAATGGTGGGCCTGGGATTCAAAACCAGTCTGACTCTAAAACCCAGCTCTGTTCACTCCACTGCACCCTATCAATCCAGAGGCAGTGGGCAGGGTCACAGGAAGGAAGGTCACAGATGAGAAGGGGCTTCATAAAGACGATTATAATGCTATATGTGTCCCCGAATCAGTGAGCTCTTGGCCCATTTATTCCTGTTCAGGAAGCATAAACCCTCCACAAGCTGCCTAAAAAGTGTGTTTACCCTCCACTGCTTCTAAGGAGGTAGGGCAGAGACTGAGGCCTTGAGGCTGGCCCTGAACTCAGCGGGTGAGCTCGGCCCACCCCACCCCTGCAGTCCTCCTCTGAAGGCCCCCTCCCGCATGATGGGTCAGTTCTGGCCCTGATCTGTATTCACACTCAGGGAAGTCCTCCGAGGCCTCGGTCACGTGCTTCCTAGAAATCAATGTGTGTTTGACCAGCTGCTTCCCTTTCATCTCTTCATTGAATAATTCTACCTCAAGAACACAAAAACATTGGTCTGGCATGATTTGTTCTTTTTAAATCTGGCTGGAGCCTCACTAAGGTACATTAATCTTTAACTGTTTATAGATTTTTCTGCTTAGAATATATGCCCTGTACTTTCATTCACATGGGGGTTAAAGTTCTGCTTCCACATTGACGATGACTTGGGAGACTTATTTCCTCGCTGGGATTTTCTTCTGTGGGCTTATTTATCAGACCCGGCGTGCCAAGATGCCCAGAAATCATGCCTCACTGAGGAGACAATAAGTGGTTAAGACCCTGGGCTTTGGGGTCAGACAGAGCCAGACACAAATCAGTCCCCAGCCCTGCCACTCCACCCGCATGACCTCAAGCAGGTCACAAAACCTCTCTAAATCTCATTCCCTGCTGAAAACGAAGACCCAGTGGAGTCACATCTTACCCCGGGTCCTATACTCAGCACAAAGCCTATGCGTGGTCATAACCATTACTTCTGAAAAGTCCTTAACTCTGTGCCAGGCCCCGCCTCCTCACCGCACCTCCATCCCTCACCTTTTTCTAGTTGCCGCTCTTCTTCCAAGGGCAGCTGCCTTCTCTTTCTCTGTCCATGAAGTCAGCCCTTCGGGGCCACCTCCAACCCTCCCGTCCACCCAGAATCTCTGAATAGTTCCATAAGGAGGCCCAGGGTTAAGTATACAAGACCATGATCTTCCTTACAAGGCAGGGAAGTGGGGAAAGTTGTGAATATATATAATTCATATTTTTTTCAAATTTATTACTAGCCAAAAATATATTTTAAGAATATCATCAAAGTCAAAACACAAAATTTATAAATCTTCTGTTAAGTCTCACACCCTAAAGGCCCAAGCACACCAAGACTGCTCAAGAGAAGTAATTAAGAAACAAACAAACCTTGACCGCTTCCACCCAGCCACTGGCCCAACGGGCCTACCGAAAACAAATACCGTGAGGGTCAAGAATCTGTCTACACCTGTCTTCCATCCAAAACTTGGCGATGGCTGCTCATGGTTGCCCAGCTTGTCAGATAACCTGCCCCACTTCCCACTTCAGTACTTTTGTGAGCATGTTCCAGGGCAGGTACGCTGACTGGCCACCAGTAAGCAGACAAATTATATTGACCTTTTTCCTACCTCTTAGTGACTCTGGTATAACCTAATTGCTAATGATATTGCACTTAAAAAATTCCTTTAGTAATTGCTTCTGACCAAAAACCATCCCTGCATCACTGTCAAGTCATGGCAAGGCCTGGAATGATGACATCTCCAATCTTTCCATCTACCATATCTCCCATAGGATGAAACGGCCACTTAAAGACTGAAATCAGACTGCAACTCAAAGACTGACTGCTTCTGATTTCCTACCAGCTATGCCACTGCACAAGATGCTGTCTTCAGCTGAACTGATGCCCTGAGGGACCATCCTGTTAGGTGTCTATAACTCCGCCAAAATCCTCTGGGTCCTGTCCTCTGGGTTGGTGGGCCTCTACCCCATGAGGTCTCCACCCCTGTATAGGGCTGTCAGGTCAGGAGACATGCAGCACAGTCACCTCCCTGGCCCAGCCTTGGAACCCATGTGTGTGGGCTTCCACCAGCTTATGGGCAATCCCCACCCCCGATGTCCGTGCCTGCCCCACAGAAATCACAGGATTCCACAGGACCCAGGCTTCTTTTCCGGGAGGCATTTTCCTTGCAAATAGATGTCTATGGGGCCACAGGATTGCAAAGCTGGGACCCAGGATCCTTTGCAGAAGATGTTAGACCAGGGAGATGGGCAGGGGTAGATAAAGTAGAGGGTGTTCTGTTCTTCACAAAACTGTCATGACCAACAGCATCTCCTCACTCAGTGTCCTGGATCTGCCCACTGGACCATGTCCTCACTGTGGGCAAGATCCTTGCCAGTTCTCGCCTTCTGTACCACCTTTTCCAAGTGCTCTAGCCATCTAGCAGTAACCCAGGGGAGCCACCACACCGCACTCTGGCTGGAATAGCAGGAAGGCATGTGAAAAGTGACCCCCCTCCCTAAAACTGGGCCCTGGCCTGAGTCAGTGGGAAGCCTTCCAAGATGGTGGACAGACACGGCTGCCCATGTGGGGTGCCTCCCATCTTCCCAGACCCTGGGAGACCCTGCTCTTCTTGAAGCCCTGTGCCTGGAATGCCATTTCTGGTAGCGTGTTACATCGAGCTGTCATTCACCTGAGTAACTGGCAGGAATAAGGACTGCAGATGGAGTTGATAAACACAATTTAATAAGACAAACCCGGAAGTCATATCTGTGCTCAGCAGTTCCACCCCATTCTGACAGTCATTCACACGTACAGAGGGGATTCACATGTACAGACTGGGGCTTTTATAAGCCTGGCTAAGTAAGAAAATGACTGCTCACTTCTTGGTATCGAAACCCTCCCCAAATGCAAATGCAAACTACCCTGAGATACCCTTTTTCACCTAACAAAAATCCAAGAGTTTGACAACATAATCTGTTAGTGAGGAAACAGACACAATCATGCATTGTGGCTGGGAAGGTGAAATGGTACAACCCTAGGAAGGGAGACTTGGCAATATCTATCAAAAGGACAGTAAGCATTTGCCCTTTGACATAGCAATCCCACCTCCAGGAATCTGTCCCAAAGATACACTTTCAAAAATATAAAAAGACTTAACCTGCTCATTGCAGCACTATTTGTTACAGCAAAAGACTGGAAACGACCCACGTGTCCATCAGCAGGGGACTGGTGCAGTGAACTGTGGTACGTCCACACAATGCAGCACTACGCCACCAAAAAGAGCAGGAGGGAGCTCTCCCTGTGTTCCTGTGAGTGATGTTTCAGATGTTTTATTAGGCTAAAAAGTATATAACATGCTACCATTTATCTAAGAAAGGGAATGTAAGACTTTTAATATATTTATATTTATATTTTTTAATGAAAGGATAAACCATAAAATAAGAGCTATATCAACCATGGCAATGTATGATACGTGCTTGGATCCTGATTCAAACAAACAAACTGAAAAGAAAATTATGAGATAATTGAGTACTTTCTGGATATTTGATGATATTAAGGAATTAATATTTTTTTAGTTGTGATTTTTTTTAACAAGTCTTAGTCTTTTAGAGATACTTCTTGAAATGTTTCCAGATAAAATGATGTGATTTCTGATATTTGTCTCAAAATAATTTTGGAAATGGGGGGTGGGCGGGGCTATAGATGAAATAAGATTGGCCCTGGGTTGATCATTGTCAAAGCTGATGATGAATCCGTGGGAGTTCAACATACAGTTCTCTCTATGGTTATATAGGTTTAAAATTTTCCGTAATAAAATGGTTAGGAAAGCAAGAAAGAATGAGAGAGAAGGAAGGGAGGGAGCAAGAGAGGGAGGAAAGAAGGAAGGCAGGAAGGAAGGAAGGAAGAAGGGTGCAGTGTATGTCACAATCTGTAGACACAATTGTCAGGTGTGCATGAAAGGTAGCTGACCCACTCTGCAGAACCTTTTCTAGACATAACTAAATCCCCAGGCCACTCCCCCAAAGTGGATTTAAGATTCTGGGGCTTGCAGACTTGGTGTGTCATTTTCACATTTGCATATTCATGAGCCCATCAAAGAAAAGCATCCTCAGTAGACCTTGGTGCCCCTCAGCCCTGTGGCCTCATGACCAGCCCTCTCGCTCCCGAACACTGTGGACATAGGAAAGCAGCTTTGGTGGGCCACGCTCATCCTTTCGAACATTAACCTCACAGATGGCACGGTGACAGCTCAGGGATTGGAGCAGGGTCATTTTCCATAACATAACTCCAGAGACGTATTTGAACACAGGAAAAGAGAAGATTTTACAAGCCTCCAAAATAAAATGAGCCCTTGAGAAGAGAAGCAGGAATGTGATGTCAGATGAGGCAGGCTTTCTGTATAAGCACGAGGCAGGAGCAGGAGGCCACCTGTCCCTGCTAGGAGACTGAAACCTCCAGGTGTGAGAGACCTGACAAAGAGGGCGGGGATGAGGCTGAAAGGCACACTCCTGCCCCAGCATCTTGTGAGGAGCGTCTTTTGGGGAGAGACAGAGCATCTCAGGGTCTGCTCCAGGGCTCTCTGCTCCAACCCCGTCCCCCTCAGGAAACTCTGCTGCCCCAACGACTGGGGCCACTAGGCAAGCTGCTTGACCTCCAGTGATATGGGGATGGGACTGCCCACCTCACCAGGCGATTGTCTGGATCACGGGCAATGGAGGAATCATTTCATGGAGATGGTTCCCTGAGCTCTAATTTACCCCCACGGAGCACACTGATCAGCTAAAGAATGAAAAGGCACTTCCTCCGGAGCTCCTCGGAGCTCTCCTGTCCCCCAGGAGCCCACCCTGGGGCCCGTGGCTCTCTCCTGTCCTGCCTCCCATACCCCAGGATTGCCTGCTGTGCCTGTCAATCTTGCTGTGTACACGTAGGCTCAGGGTGGTTCCCCACTGGCCTGGACCCTTCTTGGTGGTCTTGGTGGCTCTTTTGGATTGGTCATCATCTCCAGTCTCTGCGGCTCTTCTCTGAGGCGGTTGGGCCGTCCTGGAGCGTCTACCCCCCTCTCCCAGCCATTGGCAGTTCTGCCCTTCCTCATCTTCCTTTGCTCACCCATCTCCCTCCCCTGGCCTGTCCTTCCCTTCTCCTGGCCTCTCTGATCCTGGCTGTCCTCAAGATCCATCTTGAGCCTCAGCCCCTCCGGGGAGTCCTCACCGATTGCCAGCCCCACCAGATCCCCGCTCCCTTCTACACACACTGTCCTCAGTTCTCTCTGCTCACACATCCCAGGTGATATCACCCAGACAGAAAGGAGCTCCAAAAACCACTGACTGATGGACAAAATCAAGCCTGACGGAGTGGGCTGAGGAAGGATAACCGTGATGACACCTAATGCTCCACGACACGTCCACAGAGCGCTTTTCACTGCGCCTCACTGGGCTAATCCTCAGGCCCCAGCAGGGGCACAGGCGCACCCTCTCTCCCTTGTCTTTTCCCTCTCTGCAGCACACACAGCGGGGCCTCTGGAGCGCAATCCTGTGCCACGCCCTTGGTACCCCTTATCTCCTTCGCTTCTCACCCCTTGAGAGGTGAGTAGTGAGAGTGTCCCATCTTACAGATGTGGGGACTGAGGCACAGAAGGGATCGCTCAGCTAGCGGTGACACAGCCCGCTCCAAACCAAGTGAGCTGCCTCCAGAGCCTGTCCTCACAAGCCCTGGAGGACCCAGAAGGGCGGGAGTCTACTGACCCACGGGAGACTAGACAAAGGCCGACGGGAACCAGGCAAAACCAGGCTGAATTAAGTGCCACGTGCCCAGCCGGCCAGCTCAGAAGAGTGAGGTCAGGTTAGCAGGAGGCGTCCAAAGGGCAAGAGGAGGGAGGAGTGGCCAGGTCTTGGTTCTGTGGGATGGACAGGGGAGGACCGGAGAGGGAGGGAGGGGCCTACAGCACAAAGGGATGAGTCTGGGCATGGCCAGAACTGACTGGGCCTCTGTCTGCCAGGCACTTTGCTGGGCATTTGGGACAAACAATCTCAGGAGACTCAGCACAAAGGGAGAAGGTTGGGGAGGGGGAAAATCCAGTTGGCTGCACTGGATGGTGCAGGGGAGCAGGGAGAGGAGGTTAGACTCAGGGGTGAGCGAGGAATGGCCGGTTCACTGTTTACACCTTTGGCTGATCCTCCTTTCTGGTGAGTCAGGCCGACAAGGAAGCCCAGGCCGTGGCTGGCCTTGCTTAGATGTCTTAGAAAGCGCAAGCAAGGCCGGGCCCCACTGGTCGACCTGCCTGAGCCCAGGGGGTTTCTTTGTGCACCTTCAGGCCGGAAGAGCTGTCCTTTCCCTGGGCTGTCCCACTGAGACTTGCCCTGGGCCAGCTAGGGAGGGATGCAGAGCCAGGGCCTGTGTGAACAACTGATGGCCTGAGCATCCAGAGCCAGGGGAGACGAGAGGGGAAACTGGCCTGATAGGGGCACAGCTGTCTAAAGCAGTGGCTCTCAACCAGGGGTCATTCCGCCCCCTCCCAGGGGCATTTGCAAGGTCTGGAGACATCTTTGTGGGAGGTGCCATTGGGATCTAGTGGGGAGAAGCCAGGGCTGCTGTTAAACCCCCTACAATACGTAGAACAGCCCCCCATGACAAAGAATGATCTGGCCCAAAATGTCAACAGTGCAGAGACTGAGAAAGCCTGGCACAGCACAAGGGGGTTAAAAGGGCTGAAATGCAAGCCACTCCCTGGGGGAAGCACCTCTGCCCCAGGAGGAGGCTCTTTTCTAACTCAGCTAGCTGTCCTGTGAGTGAGAAGGTTGGGGGAGGAGGGAGTGGTTTGTGCTGGAGGGGAGGAGGACAAACCAGCTGTCACCCAGGCTGTGATTTGTACAAAAAGCAATTTGAAAGAGGTATTTAGTCTTTAATAGAGAGTCAAAAAGTCAACCCACATGATCATGTCATCTCCTGGCTGGCAGAGAGCGGTTTTAAAGCACAATGACATACGCACCAGGTGGGAGATAGGACCGATCAAAGACCTGCGTTCCGTGCTGTTTCTAATAGGAGGGGATCGGAAACATCAACGTCCAGCCGTGGGGACAAGCTGGATAAACAATGGAATATCCTGCAAAAGAATGAGGGTTCTCTCCACGCACAGATGTGGAAAGGTCCCCAGATTATACTAAGTGAAAAAAGCGAAGTGCAGAACACTTTGGAGCACTTGCTGCCGATGGGTGAGAGGAGGGACAAGCAGCGGTGTGTTGCTAATTGCTGACATCTGCCCTGAGCAGCGGGTCTCACACTCGAGTGTGCATCAGGACCGCCGAGGGCCCTGTAGCGTACTCACTCCAAACAGCAGAACTCTTGCTTCTCTTTGGGGGAGGGATGTGGAGAGTGCCCCACTTTCCTCCCGAGCTGAACTGCTTTCCCCACCCTGGCCGCCCACCGCGCGGGGCTTCGGACAAAGGCCTGGAGGTGCTCGTTCCCTAATCCCTCCAGCAAACCCCGAGGGACTTGCCCGACCCTCAAGTGGCCGCCGAATGTGAGAAGTTCGTGGTGTTTGAAGGAATCCCGCAGGAACCGAAGAGTTGGGGCCCGTACAGCAAACCCCGCATCTGCACTTCCTTCCCGAGGAAGCGAACTGAAGGTCCGAATGGAGGCGGCCGCGGGCCCGGGGCGAACCTGGCCCTCCGGGGGCCCGCCCCGCCCGCACGGAGGGGAGGAGCGAGGGCTCCCGGGGATCCTCCCGCGGGCTTTGTGCGCGCTCGGCATCCAGCTGTCGCCGCCCCACGCAGCCCCCTGGCCCGGGAGGGCGCGCATTTCCGGGCCGCCCACCAGCCCGCCCGCCTCGGCAGCCGCTGCCCCGGCACAGCCGACGCTGCTCCCGCCGCTCCGTGGCCGTCTCGCCCCAGTCGCCCCACGAAATGCCGGTCGACTTCACCGGGTACTGGAAGATGCTGGCCAACGAGAATTTCGAGGAGTACCTGCGCGCGCTCGGTAAGCGCTGCCCACCGCCCTGCGCCCGGGGCGAGCCACTGGTGGCGGGGGCGTGGGGACCCCCCAAGCCTCCGGATCCGCTGTCGCCTGCCTCCGCCCGGGCGAGCGCCGCCCCGGGCCCCCGGGCCGCAGGAAGGGCGGCCGGCGCCGTGGCTCTGAGAGCGGCCGGCAGGCTGCGACCTGGAGATCGGGGTTGTTAGGGTTAATTGGTGGCAAACGTCTGATAGTTGGCTCCAGACGCGGGTAGTTTCATTAGGAAAGCAGGTTTTGGTTTGCTAGCTTTAGTTTTTGCAGGGTTAGAATAAAGGCAAAAAACTTTGTTGCAAAAACAGAAAGAAAAGAAAAAGACACAGACCGGCTGCGCGCAGACAGCGCTAAGCGAGCAGGGAACCCCAGCTGTTTTCCCCGGGGAGGGTGGGGAAAACTGGGGCCCCGGCTGCTTTGGGAACAATTCTCTGAGTTTTTCGGCCAACTCTCTGCCCCCGCCATCCTACAGATGTCAATGTGGCACTACGCAAAATCGCCAACTTGCTGAAGCCAGACAAAGAGATCGTGCAGGACGGCGACCATATGATCATCCGAACGCTGAGCACTTTTAGGAACTACATCATGGACTTCCAGGTTGGGAAGGAGTTTGAGGAGGATCTGACGGGCATAGATGACCGCAAGTGCATGGTGAGGTTTTGTGTACATCCGGGCATCTCTTGCCCAGGGGGCCTACCCAAAGGCTAAGCTAGTTCATTTGAGTGGGGCGCAAGGGCCCTTGTGTGCTTGGGCACCAGAGATCCTGGCACTCCCAGCCCCCAAGGTAGGCAGCACTGACTCATGAAGCATGCCCCCCCCCCCATCCTAACCGGATGGTAAGAGTTATGAAAGCTGCGGTTAGTTGATTCTCGGCTGTGTCTGGGCACCCAGCCAGCCAGGGGCTTTAGACATTTGACTTCACCTAATCCCACAGCCGCCTTTGAGGGAGGTATGAGTACACCCATTTTACAGATGAGGAAACAGTCTCAAAGAGACGAACCAGCATGCCCCCGAGTAGCACAGCTAGGGAGGGGCCGGGCCGGAATTCAGGCAAGGGCTGGCCTGGTGGAGGAAGGAGAGAAGGAAGGGAGGAAAGAAAGCAGAAACCAGGGAGCCCCTCTGAAGTGTAAGCTTCCTACAGGACCCAGTGGGAAGCCACTCTAGGAAGCAGCAGGCACGTGACCCCTGGCCCTGGCGCAAGCCTTCTGACCTGCCCCTCCTCCTTCCAAAACTGGGCTTTGGCTTCTGGCCATCCCCCCTCCCCCGTCCCCCCCTCCTCCTTTGCCCTCCGAGCTTCCTTTGAACCTCGCAGCCAACACCCCCTCAGGAGGTCAGTGCCTGCATCCCCCGCTGGCAGCTGGGGAGGGGGGAAGGGGAGGGAGCCTGCTGCCCCCAGGGTGGGAAGCTGGTGACCGGGAGACCCCAATTAGCGCTGCCACAGCAGACTCCGGAAGGTCAGCCCAGGCCTCGTCAGCGTTCTCAGGTCGCTGGGAGGTCAGGGTGCCCCTGGTCTCCCTTTCCCAGTCTTGGATCCACAGCTGGTTTAAGCTCTCCCCCAGGGAGCCACCTAGCTTAGGATGAGGGCCTCGCCTTCCCCTTCCCCTTCCCTCCTGTCTTCCCCTCCCCCTCTGTACAGAGGGTTAGCTGTCTGCCCTGTGCTGTGCCAGTTCTTTTACCCCACAGCCCAGGGGGGCAGGATTAGTGACCCCGTGTTATGAAATAACTGAGGCTCCAGCGGGGAGAGACTGGCAAGAGAGAGGATTTGAACCCTGGGCCTTTGGACTTTGAAGCCAGGGCCCTCTCTGCTGGTAGCCTTTGCAGAAACCAGATGGCTGAGGTTTGTTAGGACTGTGGCTGAAGGAGTGCTGGTGTCTGGGAGTAAGGAGCCCCAGGCCCCGAGGCCTCACACACACACACGCACACACACACAAACACACACACATCGTTGCTTCATCTGAAGATGGTCAGGAGTTCGAGTTTGGAATGATGGTGGGAGAGGGGGTGGCCAGCAGGGACTGTCCTTGGAGAGGCCACTAGTGGGAGAAAACACTATTGTTGTAGGGAAATGTCAGGCTGTGCCTTTAAAAGGCCCTGGCCTCGTATCTGCCCAGAGGCTCCAGTGGGAAAGGACACCTTCAGACAGGCTCTGGCTCCGTGAGGAGGGGCCTGCCTTTCCAAGCCCGACCTGCTGCATGGAACTGCACCGTGATCCTTGTCCCCAGCTCCCTCGGGGGGTGCTCACAGAGCACTTCAGACATGTCTATTTGGGGTCACTGCAGC
>NC_060267.1:172616373-172814510 GCF_021613505.1 Equus quagga | reverse complement strand
AGGAAGTAGCCAAACAGAAAGGGGATGAGAGCAAGGCCAAGGCCAAGGCCAAGAGAACAGCGCTTGGTAAATGCTGTTTCAGACCTGTCCCACCAGGCCCTGGGCTCAGCCCTGTGGACACAGAGGCAGCAGGGCCTCCTGGAGCACCCAGGCCGGTGGAGGAGACAGACATGTCTTCAGACGGGTACAGCCCAGTGTAATGGTGGAAGCTCAGCAGGGCAGGAGCGGGAAGCAGTGGTCATGGAAGGTTCCCCAGGGGAGGTCACAGCTGAGCAGGGCCTTGAAGGACAAGTACGAATTAGGGCAGATGTGGAGAAGGGATAAGAGCATTCCAGACTGGGGGAACCATGTGCACAAAGGCCCAGAGGTCAGAAAAGTCCTGGTTGGGAGGTGGCTCCTGGAGGTGAGAGGTGCAGTCTGCGAAGACTTCAGCGTGGCTGGAGTGCAGAATATGGCCAGGGAAGAGGAGGTGATGAGGACCTGGCAGGGAGCTAGTTGTGGCCCTGACAGGCCACAGGGAGCCCTTGCTGGGAGAGGCACAGTCAGGGTGACATCCCTCCCCAACGGGTCCCGAGGCTCACTGGCTCAGAGATGTCTGCTCCCGCCTCTTCTCCACGGGAACACACACACAGTTCCCAGCCAGAGGTGAAATCGGCCTACGCATGTGTTTCGTTTGGCCTGCACAATGTTTGAAAAATTTCAGACAGTTGCCAATGATAGCCCCAAATTGTAAGATTTCATAGAAAAATTCATATTTCTGGCTGTTCTTACCAAAAAAAAGTCAAGATTGCTGAAAACTCTTGGCTGCCTGTTTTTTCCTGTGCCGTGCAGATCCCCGGGACAGTGTCGCAGTGGCTCCCTTTAGATGGGACGTTCTCCAGTTTCCCGTCACTGTCCCCCGTCCTCCAGAGTCGAGGATCAGTGGCGGTTTGTGTGCGCTGTGGGTCCCTCCCTTAGAGCCCTGGTTCCCAGAGCGGAAAGCAGCTGCAGCATCACAAGAACTTGCTAGAGACACCAATTCTCCGGCCTCACTCCTGGGCTGAACCAGAAACCCTGGGAGCGGACCAGCCATCTGGGTTTCAGGAAGCCGGCCAGGTGGTGTTGATGCAACCAGAGCTTGAGAACCTCTGCTTTGGAGGAAAGAAACATCTTTATGTCTGTGCCTTTATAAAAAGTAGAAAACTATAAAATTAGGTATAGAGGGCCTTGTGCACCGGCCGCCGTAGTCCATCGTCTGGCCCCTATGGCCGTCGCAGTCCATGCCCAGAAGCACCTGAAATGGCCCTGTGGCTGAGGGGTGGAGGGGTTTACATCCGCATAGCCCAGGACCACGCAGCTCACATTTCCAGCCTGCTCTGTTCGGATTTGACGTGACCCACAGGCAGCAGGGCTATCATTCGGGTGGAAATGGTGGGCTTGGTTTTTCTCTACTGCCTTCATCCATTAAGAGGAAATCTCAGGCCCAGTTTAAAACCAGTGTCATTGATGGAATCTAGCAGACAGAGGCTCTGGCAGGGCGGGGGCCTTGAGAAAGGAAGGTGCTCCTCAGCCTCAAACAGTGTCCCCTTCCTGGCCCCAGAATCCCCAGGTAGGGGTTCTTTGTTCCCACCATCCGCTCCCCACAGCAAGAGCAGTTTCTGTGGGAGAAGATGGAGCCTTGGCCAGGAATCACAACCCGGAGCCCGGCTCTGCAGGGTGGAGGGAGGAGGGCCATTTGTCATCCCACCACGGACACCCATCAGGTTTTCCCTGGAGGAGGCGGTTTCATTCACTCGGGAGCCCGGAGCCTCCTCCCAGGCTGGGGCCCCGCCTGCACAGCCAGCTCTGAACTCAGGATGACCCCTTGCGCAGAGCTTGCCTTCCGCTCGCTGGGCTGCCAGCCCTCCGCCCCCACTGTCGGTGGCGGCCTTTGTTTTTATTGTAAAAGGAAGATTCAGATAGCACTGGAGAGAGCCGACTGAGAGGGAAAGGACCCCGCCCCCTCTTGGCCCCATTCCCCCTCCCCAGAGATTAACACTTGCCGCTGACCGTTTCTTTTGGATGTGTCTGGAAATCTTCCTGGAATATGTCTAGCAGCTATCTGCCTATTGATTGAGTGTCGGTGTCTCTAACTGAAGCCTAAAAAAAAGGAAGGAAGGACCCACTCCTCTGCACAGTGGTTTTTCACCAATGATATTTTTTTAGGCATCTTTCCATATCAGAGTTTATAGATTTTCTGAATTCTTTCCTTTTTAACCATCTTGTGTTTCCATTCCTTCCCTCCTTGACTTCCTACTTCCACCCGTCCGTCCATCCATCCATCTGGTTATATGTGGTAATACATAACTTCCACCAAACCACGTTAACACTTTGGTTTAAACTCCTGCCAGTTTTCTGATCCTGTCTTGATTCATTAAAGAGATTTTGGGCTTCTTATTTTAAAACACACAGTGCCAACGGCAGAGTTAACCCCTGCGCTGCAGAGCTGGGAATGCCTCTGGGTTTGGGAGCCTTCTGGGCGCCGCCCCTCCCAGATCAGGCCCCCAGGGCTCGGCTGGGGCCTTTCCAGGATGGAAACACGGAGTCTCTTTCATGTCTTAGCTAAAGTTCTGAAATCGGTGTCAGCAGCGTGCTTTTGAGGATTACTAAAAGAAGAATTAAAGCAACCCGAATAAAATGCACAAAGTAGCTTTCACGAATCCACTGGTTTGTTAGGTTTTGTTTGTTGTTAGGCCGGAACAAAGGAAAATGCCGGGTGCAAATCCTTACTAGGTACCATGCTGCACCAAATGATCTTAGCAACGTCCCCGTTACCTACCTGACAGGGTGACCTTAAGTGACGGGACATGCTGCCTCTGTCTTCACATCTGCAAAACGGGCGTCATGATTGCTGCTCTGCCTGTCTCGCAGGCAAATTCTGAGGACCATAGAGATAGGACAGGGGACAGTGCCTTGGGAGGCCACAATACCG
The DNA here is from genome assembly GCF_021613505.1 of Equus quagga. Classification (NCBI taxonomy): domain Eukaryota; kingdom Metazoa; phylum Chordata; class Mammalia; order Perissodactyla; family Equidae; genus Equus; species Equus quagga. Next base: position 172,811,560 of record NC_060267.1, on the reverse strand, counting down.
TGTGCAACAAGGGGCCAGGGCCCTTCTGATACCCTAGACTGAGGGCCATGGCGTAGTCACTCATGGTGACCAGGGGTTTAGTGGGGGAGGTCCAGCTGGTTTTCTGACCGACGTCGCTCCCCACCCACCCAAAGAAGCGCTCCTTTTGGTGGAAATTACCCCCACTCACCTGGGGGGTTCAAATCACAGTGCACTGTCTCTCCTGGGATGAGCACCTTAAACCAGGGTGATGGCAGTGTCCCATGGATTGTCACCTGATGGCGCATGTGACACAAGGTGGGCCAGTCACACCCTTTCCTGGGATTTAACTTGGGGACCCTGGGAGAGAGGTGTGTTCTAGTCTCCCTAAGGTTGATAAGCTGGCCTGATGTAAGCTTCCATGCCACCTTCCATGGTGCATGGAGAAATCCAACAGAAGGGAAAAATGAGGCCAGTAGAGAAGTAGAGGCGAGAGAGAGTGCGACATTGGAGGATTGGGAGCTCTGACACTAGTATCATCCGAGACTTTCCAAGCACTTGAGCCGGTATATTTCCTTCCTTTCCCCTTAAGCTATTTGAATCGGTTTCCTGTCACTTGTATCTACAAACATCCTCAGACACTCAGAGTCCGAAGATCATGGCTTAAGAACCACATAAGTAGTTAGATCAGTAGTTCTCAATCTGAAGCACATGCCAGCCCCAGAGTTTCTGATTCAGGAGGTCTGGAGGGGGCCCAAGAACTTGTTTTGCTACCACGTTCCCCAATGATGCTGATGCTGGTGGTTCGAAGACCGTGCTTTTGACACCCACTAAGAAAGTAAAACGAGGAAGTGTGCTGGCCCCTGCCCAGGTTCCTGCGATGTTCTCGTTGTGATTCAATGTAATAAGCCTGTGCTGGGGTCAAGGGGGCCCAGCTCTGGGGACGAATGAGTGCAGTCCAGTCCCTGTGGGTGGAGTCTGCGTGGAGATACCAAACTTGCAGCGGCTCACGATGGTTTGCAACTGAGGGTCCAAATGAGTGACACCAGGAGTGTGCGCAGTTGGACGAGTGTGGGGCGCGACAGGGCGCTTAGGAGCTTTGGCGTTGCGAGGTACCTGGATTTGAATCCTGGGTCTGCCTTCCAGCTTTTTTACGTTGGGGAAGGTGCTCCATCTCTCTGGGCCTCAGTGTCCTCATTTGTAAGAAGGAGCCGAGGTGCTACCACTGGTGGGCTGTTGTAAAAATTCAACGTGGTGATGAATTATTTCAGTTTTCTGTTGCGGTGTGACAAATCACTCCAAAACTTAGTTAGTGCTGCAAAACTCCAAATCTGTAGCAGTTGTTTACTTTATTCACGAATCTGCAGTTTGGCTCAAGGGGATGGCTCGTCCCTGCTGGATGGCACATCAGCAGGGAGCTGAAGGATTCACTTTCTGCTTTCTGGATGGCTCATTCACACGCAGTCCTCTGGCTGCCTGAGCTTCCTCACAACAAGGCGGCTGGGATTCAGGACAGAGAGGGCCACGAAAACAAGGCAGATGTGTGTGACATTTTATGATTTACTCAGCCTCTGAAGTCATTTACCAACAGTTTGGCCCTAATCTGTTGGTTGAAGCAGTCACAAAGGCCCACCCATCTTCAACAGAAGGAGACACAGACTCCACATCTCAGTGGGGATGTGGGAAGGTTCTAGAAGAGCATGTAGGGGGAAAGATACTTTAGAGAAGTTCACAGTGGTATATGCATGAGAAGCTGTGACCACAGTGCCTGGTGTGTGGTGAGTACACAGTGGGAGTTCGAACATTATTCTCTGGCAAGCCTGAAAGTTCTGTCAGGCTTGGGCTCTTGTTTCTGACTAATCTTAGGAGCAGCCGAGCCCAGGAGGACTCCTCGGCTTTGGGAGAAAGTGTGTGGTGCCCCGAGTGAGGCCTCTGCAGGCAGGGTCAGAACTCCACCCCCTGGGCCACCTGCCATCCAAGGCAGGCCCTGCATGGGAGGCTCGCGTGTGGGCCTGACGAGAAAGGGAGAGTCCTGTGGGAAAGCCTGAGAATGTTGGGAGTGGCCCAGGACCTCACCTTCAGCCTGCACCCCCTCCAAAAGTCCCGAGTAGACAGGTCTGAACAGTTCCTGAAACCACTTTCTGGCTGTGAGCTCAGCGTGGGATCGTCCCTTTCACTGGTTCACCATCCCACTCTGAGGTCTTTAGGCCCTCACAGTCAACCCAGACCCCTGGCTCCACGGGGCCTGGAACCCAAAGAGGTGGGTGGGGCTGGAAGCTCCACCATCCTCCCCTGCAGGCATCCAGAAGCCAGGTAAGCTGCTGACTGCCATTGGGGCCCCCTTTCCCCATGGAAGTCTCTGGAAACCAGCCGCTGAGGCTAGGTCCTATTGTTAACATTTCACCTGGGCTCAGGGATTTTTTCATATTTGACTTGGAGTTGATTGAAAACTCCTCTGAGAGCAAGGACTGTGCCTCATTCACAATAGCTTCCTCCCTGGGAAGCATTTTTGTAGCTGTGTCTGTTGTATAAATTGGGTGTGCATGCACACACACCACCCCTTGTCCTCCACAAAGGAACACCGGGTCTCTGTCATGCTACCTAAAATGCCACCATTAGAGCGCATGTATTTCAATTAAATAGCCAAAGACTTCTCCAGATGTTTCCTCTAAATGCAAATGCCTTGTAGTGCCAGCTGTCTTTAATAGGGGGATGTTAATAAGTCAGCCCTCCATCCCTTCCCTCCTTCCTTCCCCCCCAGCCTGCCCCCCGCAACCTCCTTTCCTGACTTGAGGGTCCCGGGACAGCATAGGAGTGCTCTGGAGAAGAAGAGAATAAACAAGACAGGTATGGAGGGCGTGAAAGGAGGACGGGGGAGAACCCAGGCTGCAAAACCCACCTTTGCCAGCCTCACTGCAGAACTGGTCCTGTGCTCAGAAAATGAGGGGGAAAAAATTCTTTCTGATGATATGCAATGAATCAGAAAAATCATCATTCTCTTTGACTCAAAGATCCCACTTAAGGAATTATATTCCAGGAAAATCACTCAAAAGGAAAAAAAATCTCTCTCTTTGTTCAGAGGTATTTGTCGCTGTGTGGTCATAATCCTCAACAACCCACCTGATCATGGCCACCATGTGAGCTGCTCTGTGGCAGGCTCTGCCCTAGCACTTTCTGAATACCATGCAATCCTCCAACAGCCCCAGAAGGGAGGTGCTACTCTCCCATTTTACAGACAGGGACCGAGGGTCCTGCCCGGGGCCGCGCTGCTGGGTAACTGTAGCCCTGGGATTCGACTTCACATCTCTCTGACTCCTGGCTGTGTGTGGTTTACAGAACAGGCTGCCTCCTGCTGGTGCTCCCAAATGCCCAACAACCACAGATGGTTAGAGTGACTGGCTTTTTAATTCCCTGCACCACTACGTGGCTGTGTAAATGATCGCTGTGAAGATAGATGAAAAGTGTTTGTGGCCAGTCAGTCAACAAGTGTCGTAGATTCTGCTGCTTTGCATCTCTTTCCCTTTTCCCATTCCCATATCTCTTGCCTGTAATAATAGTAACAATAATAATAGCAATGAACGTCTCGAGCTCACTGTGTGCCAGGCTCAGTGCTTTCCAGGGTTATTTCATTTAATTACTGCAGTATCTTCACATTGATCTCCCTCCCACCATCCTCAATACTTCAGCCCATCCTTCACGTTCTCAAAGGGGAATCTGATCATGCTGCTCCCCAGCTCAAAACCCTCAGAGGCTCCCCAGTGCTGATGGGCAAAGGCTGGATGTCACTGGGGCTCTTCGGGACATGGTGGCACCTGCCTCTCCAGCCCCGTCCCCAACCTCACACCTTATGCTTGGCCCCATCCCACCATTTGCAGGTGCCTCCACTTGCCAGCCTCTGTTGCATCTCTCTGTGCACTTCCCTGGGATGATTCCCCTGCCGCCTCCGTCTGGGAGGATAATTCCCCATTGGTTAAGATCAACCTGGGCTTAACTGCTCCACTGATCTTGTCCTGACTCCCCATCCCATCTCATTCTCTCCATTTGCCTCACTCTCCCTCTCTACAGATGGTGTCCCTCTCTAGGGCGCCTGTGACACTTGTTAATGCATTTGAGATTCTAGAAATTGGGGCCCACACCTTTGTATCTCCAGTGCCTAGCACAGTGGGCTCCAATGTGTTTGTCAAATGAGTGATAAGTAAAACTAGCAGAACCTCAAACAGTAGAAATGGTAGTCATTGATCAGATCAGCACAAGATCCACTTGCCATTTAATAATAGCTGATGTCTACTGGGCATTTCCCATGTGCTAGGAATTCTAAACACTTTCCATGTATTAATTCTTCTAATCCTCACAATTCTATGATGAAGACGCCAACGTTCTTCCTATATTATAGATGAAGGAAATGAAAGAACAGATGTCACTTGTCCGATCAGGTAGCTGGTAGAGCCGGGATTTAGATGCTGGTGGTCTGACTCCATAGTGTTAGCAGAGAGAGATGGAAATGGGGTGTCCCCTGAGGAGGTAGTGGCGTCATGGGATGGAATCGGCAGGTGCAGGGGTGTGAGGTCTGGTTTGCGTCTCATTCTCCTTAACGGTGGAGGCTGGGCTGCTGTCCGAGAACCGCAGCCTCAAGGCCTGCGGGCAGCCGTTCCTGGCCCTCCTTGACGCTCTCACTTGTCCACAGCCCGGCTCCCTCTGAGGCAGGTCCTGGCAGCTGGCTGAGTCAGAACCGGTTCAGCTCTGGGGCCAGACCGTCGTCTTGGAATCCCATCTCTGCCACTTAAACACTGGGTGGCCTTAGCAAGTTGCTTACCTCTCTGTGCCTTGTCTGTGAAATGGGTTAATTCTAAAGCAAGGGATACCTACTTCATGGTGAGGATTAGATGCAGGAAAGCCTGCAGTCAACTGCTCCCTCAGTGTGAGCTGTTATTATTACTTCTCTCGCCTTATAAACTGTGTCCTCTAGAAGACAAATTCTCGGGGTGGTGACATGTGTGAAGGGACACCTGGCCATCAGGGTTATGAGAGCAGAGGCTGGCCTGACAGAGCACATGTCTTTCCACTTCTGCAGAGAGCAGACTGGGCAAGGCCAAGGGCAGAGGGGCATTACTGCTTGTGGAGTAGTTCACGTGTCCAGCACTGAAATAGGTCCTTGCATCCCCAAGTTTCATTTCATCCCAGTGGCTGTTTTGTGGCAGGACTCATTAACCCCATCTTGCTGATAAAGAAATGGAGGCTCAGAAGGAGTAACCTGCTCCGGGTCACCCAGCTAGAAGGAGGTGGAGATGGATCGGAGCTCAGGCCTGCCTCCATCCAAGGCTGTCATCGGGTCCCTCTTGAGCGCCCCACTCAGGCAGGCATACTGCTGTCAGGGGCTGGGCCAGCCTGCCAGGTGCTGTTCAGTGGCAACGGCATCCATGGCAGCAAGTTGTTCATGTGGTAACAGTGGGCAGGCAGGCCGTGGGTTCAGAGTCGGGGGGAAGGGAGTATAAACCATGACTCATACTGTTCCTGGGTCTGGTGCTGGGCATGATGACTAAGTGCTCCAGGCCTCCAAAGCTTGGGGCTTTGTCACTCCAGTGTCTAACCCGTTTCTATAAGGCTGATCTATGGAAGAATAAGCAGATACTTTGCCTGGATATTTTGTCTAAGGGTGGCAGTGTTCATTGGCTGAAAAATTATGAGTACCCTAGAATGCTTTCCACCATTCATTCATTCATTCGACAAATAGTAATGTGCATTTCCTTTGCTGTAGATCATAAGGTGGGGGCTGGTATCCTGCGGTGAATAAAAGGATTCCAGACCCCAAGGAGCTGTTGGTCAAGAGATTCTGACCTGCTCACGCTTCCCTGGTTACTGAGCCAGCATCTCTTATCTTCTGGGAACTGTTTGTTTCTGTTCTCCTTGAAAGATGAAAAATAGAGTCCAGAGGCTCCATGGACATGATGAGGCCTTGGTGGGCTCTGGCCTTGAGAGCTCCTCTGAGCCTCTCTGGCAGGATGTTCCCTCCTGTTGCACCCGCTCTGGGGGTGGACCTGACAGTAGGCTGATTTCTTGCACTGGCCCGAGTAGCAGAGCCAGCTCTTCTGCCAGAGAAGCAGGCATCTGGATTTTCCTTGCACCAGCTTTGGCTGGTTGGAGCCACGAAGATGTCAAGTGAGGAGGAAGAGAGGCTGTGAGCGATCTCCCCAGTAAATTCTGGGGTTGGAGGTACAGGATCTGGCTCCATGGGGAGGGTCATGCCAGGAGAGTCCAGCCAGGCAAAGCCCATTTAGAAGCCTCGCTCAGGCAGCCCCTGGCCTCCCGGCTTCTGTCCAGGTTGTTCCTTCTGCGTGGATTCCTTTGTTCCTCTTTTCCAATTTTGACTTCTTAACCTAACTCTCAGGGTGTTTTTTGGTGTCAGTTCCAGCATTACTTTCAGTATTGCCTCCTCCAGGAAGCCTTCCCTGGTGGACCTCTGTGCCCACTTCAGAGGCCGATGAGGTGCCTTCCCAATTCCGTAATCACCACCCCTGCCTCTTCCCAGCACTGCCGTTCTGCTGGAATTCTCTGGCTCTTTGTCCAGTCGTCTGTGGGCTCCTGAGAGGCAGGGTCCTTACCTTACCTGCCTGGATTTCCAGCACGAGGCTGGTGTGCAGGTGTGGAGCCCACAGTTGCTGAATCCTATTTCCTTGCACAGAACCGTGCTGCACAATCCTGCTGCTCGGTCAAGGGTCAGTTTAGATTAGGGAACTGTGGGCACAGTAGCCAAGAGCATGGGCTCCAGAGTCAAATCTCATCTCCCCACTTGATGGCTAAGCGACCTTAAAGCCTCAGTCTCCACGTCTGTAAATGGGGAGAAGCGAATGCTCCAGGAGGTATAAGGAATCAACCTATATGAGCCCTACCTTATTAGTACCCTGCCTGGCACATAGTGGTTACTCAATACATGTTGTTAGGGTGATGATGGTGACAACGGTAATGACATGATGCTGTTACTTCCACCAGGAAGCCTTCCCTGACTGCCAGGCTGGGCTGGGTGCCCATCACACATCCCAGCACCAAACAAGGCTCATGTTGATGCCAGTTTACATGTCTGCCTTCCCTCCAGGCTGAGCTGCTCCATGGCAGAGCTTGGGTCCAGCCCGGTCCTATGGCCACCCTTGGTACTGGGCCCTACAATGACTGAGTGCTGTTCCACAGGGGCCCCATGACCTCCAGGCCCATCTCCCTCCTCCCCATCCAGAACCTTGGCTTCTTGGGGCCTTGAGCTCTCTGACAGTTTCTTGTTTTAAAATTGATCTTGGGCGCTTGCTGGAATGTTTAAGGAATTTAAAACATGACATGTCAAGACTAGTCTTAACATTTTATCATTTGTTTGTTCTAAGAAGCATGTTACCGTTTGCTGTCAGCTTCTTCATGGGATTAGAACTGCATTCTTTAGCCCCCTGAAGGCCATGTGGCTTTCCTGGTCTAGAGTAGTTGCTTCTAATATCTTTTACGTCTCTAATTACTCATTCGCGTTTTAAGCCCTTAATAATTTAGTGTTAGTCTGCTTTACAGTGAATTGCCTTCCCCCCACCCCCCACCCCCAAATGTGCTGATTTTAGATAATTGCCAGTGCCTAGGAACGGATCAGAAGGAGAGGAGTGAGTGCATCTGCTCGTCCAGCCTGGCCTCATGGGCACCCAGTGGATATCTCAGCCAGAAAGAACTCGGTTCAAGCAATGGCTCAACCCCCAACCTGTAGGTGGCTCGGGCTGGTTACTTAACTAAGCCTAATTTTTATCAGCTCTAAAGCTTGAAGGTCAAGTGAAAAATTATGGAAGCTCCGAGCACCGGCCCTGGCACTTGGCAGGTTCTCTGCTCCCTTCCCTGCCCCTCTCATCCGCCTGCTTATCACACAGGCACCAGAGGCTGAGAGGTTTCTTACTGTCCTAGGAACCCACGAAGGGTGAAGCACACTCCAAAATCCAGCTCCGGGAGGGATGGCCAGTGTGCGTCTTTTAGTGATTCACGTCATGTATAGAGAGGATCTAGTCACGGTCTGGTTTTTCAGTCTTCCCCCCAAATTTAAAGAGCCATGGGCTTTGGGTCAGACCTGGACCAGTCCTTTTCTGCCTTTTCAGACAGAATCACCACAGACAAGGCCTCCCCTGTTACGGCCTGGCTCTGGAGCCACAGAGACAATGAGGTTCAGTGCCAGCCCTCTGGGAGGTGGGTCCATAAGCAGGGGGCCTCCCCTGGGTGGGCGAGCCTGGAGGGACCAGTGAGCCATCAGCCCCCCTCCTCTTTGAAGTGGGTGTTTTGGGTATTGGGGAGCTTTAACGAATGTCGCAAATTCTTGGCAGCCAAGTTGAATCCCCCTATTTCTGGTTCATGCCAGGTCACTGCCAAGAGATGAGTCCATTTAGTGGGAATGATCTGTCACTCCCAGAACAGGTCACCTGCACAGGGCAAGGGGGCCTCAAGACTGCCCTGGGATGTGCTTCCTCAGGCTGCCTGCGGGAGCCAGGTTTTCTGTGTCATTGGTCCCATGCAGCAGTGCCAGCTGGGGTTTCTGAGTGGTCAGGGGAGCTGGATAATGGCTTTTGCAGTGACAGTCCCTTGTCAGGGTAATGCACAGCTGTCTTCATTCATCTGTTGGTGCACGTCTTTCTGGGAAAGCTGCTGACGAGGGCAATGTGCTGGAGGTTTTTAATAGAAAAGTTAGACTGGCTTTGCTGTACACCCAGCTGCCCTGGGCTCCGACCTGTTTGCAACTTTCAGGTGGCCTCTGCAGTGAGAATTACTGTTAGGAGGGGTGGGGAAGGTGGCCTCGTTCTTGGATTTGTCTGGGCTTCATTTCCAGGGTAGCGTCCCAGAGCCCAGGGTGGAGTGGAGGCAGGGTGGGGGTGGGGGTGGGGCCCATCCCTGTGGTTGGTACCCCTCCAGGCAGCTGCCTTCCCATGCCGCTTGAAAAGCATGGGACCGTCCTCTTGCCTGAAATTCCCCGTGAGACCTGATTAAATGGATTGAGCAGTGGCAAGTGTCCAGGCTGGGAAACTGGATTGAATGACTTCTTAAAGACCCTTCCAAACCTGGCCTTCAGAGGGCAAGGAATCCTTGTCCCAGACTTCACTGCTCCTCGTCCAGCCAAGGTAGCTGGCCGTGTACCGCCGAGGGGTCACAGAATGAGTTCTTGGGTCCTGGGGAAGGTTGTTATCAGAAGTTGCGTTTTGTGGCACAAGAAAACAAGTGGCGTTGCTTGTTACGCCATTCCCTTTCCAACATGACTTCTTTCCTTTTTCCCTCTCATTTGTTTTCAGGTGACAGACCTCCTTCCCGACTCCCCACCCCGCTTTTCTATTCTTAGGACAAATCTGATCCTCTGGGAAGTGGCTGGTCTATTCCCACAGGATACAAAGCTTAAAAAGAAAAAGCCACACCCACTGAGAGTGAACATGGTGTGGCAAAGTGGGAGGACTATGTCGCATTTTTGAAGCCGTCACAGCTCTCAGTGGGGAGTCTCCAAATGCATCTTCTGATTAAGCAAAGACTAATTCCGTTTTAGGGGCAGTGGACATCGCAGTATCCCCGGGCCCCCGGCTCAGCAGCTGGGCCCTGCGTGGACTCCTGGAAGGAAAGGAGCTTCTGAAACGTTTAGCCATGATGAATAGCGAGTCTGTCACTTCTTCACAAATCTCCAACTTAAAAAAAAAGACTTCAGTTATTGTTCCATCTCGACAAACAAATCCCGTCCATATCTAAGCTCTGGACATCACGGTCCCCGTTAGCTAGTGCCGTGTGTGCCAGCCTCGTGCATTTTGTGTACGTTTTCTCTCGTCCTCAGCACAACCTGGTAAAGTGGGACTTGGGTTATCCAATGCCACATAGCAAACCACCCCACAGTTCAGTAACTTAACACCTTTATTCTCATGATTCTGTGGGTCGATTGGGCAGTGCTCCGTGCCATGTGGCTGCCTTCAGCTGAAGGCTGGGGTGGGGGCCTCAGGTCTCTGGTGGTACCCTCTCTCTCCTCCTCCGGGGCTTCTCCATGCGGCCTTTCTCTCCGGTAGGACAGCCTGACTTCCTTAAAGCGCAGCAGCTGTGTTCCAGGAGGGGCGGGTTCCCAGAGGACAAGCACCCAGCGGACAAGTACTTATGAAGGCACTGCTTGTGTCATGCTTGCTAATGTTCCATTCGCCAAAGCAAGTCACACAGCTTTGTGGATATCACAGGGTGTGAATATCATGTGATCCATAGGGGGCCACCAGTGGATCAGTCTGCCACCGTAGGTACCATTAATCCCTCTGTTGTAGGTGAGGGCACGGAGGCTCAGGAAGGTTGATCCCGTTGCCCAAAGTAATTCGCATGGCTGGGGACAGAGGGTCCAGCGGGGAACATGTTCTTAGCTGACACTACTGGGTCAGCCTGATACAGGTGGAGGGTGTACAGTGGGATGGGGGAGGTACCAGGAGCCCAGTGCAAATGACAGCTTCCAGAGCCCTTTAACCCAGAGGACAGTCTGGGAGATTCCCTGGCCCACCTACTGGGTGCTCTCCCTGATGGCTCCCCCAGCAGGTCAGAGCTATGGGGCTGTGTGAGGGCACAGGCGGTACTGGGAAGCATTGAGAACGTGCTCCAGGCCACAGTCCCAGTTTTCAGTCTGGCGTTGTGGCCCCATCTGCCTCCCAGCCGTGTTCCTCCCTCTCCTTAACTCCTGGATGGCTTCTACAGCACTGGCTGGCTTGTCCTTATTCACTGTTTGGAAAGCCTTCCCACTTCAGAAAACTAGCTTATGGGGCTGGCCCAGTGGCGTGGTGAATTTCGGGTGCTCTACTTCAGCGGCCCGGAGTTCATGGGTTCAGATCCCCAGCACAGACCTAGCACCACTCATGAAGCCATCAAGCCACACTGTGGAGGCAACCCACATAAAACAGAGGAAGACTGGCACAGATGTTAGCTCAGCAACAATCTTCCTCACAAAAAAAAAAAGAAAGAAAACTAGCTTATGCTTCCTAGGAGAATGAGGTGCCCTCCTTGGCACAGCAGCCCCGTGCTTCCCCTAATCCCAGCACCTACCACATGGGCTGTAACCGCCTGGCATTTCTCTCTCTCCCTTCTCTGCGGTGGTCTCTTTAGGGCAGTGGCCTTTAGGACACATCTCTGGCTTTCAGCACCCACACCCAGCAATGGTTGGACTGAACTGAAAGGTCTTCCTCCTGGGAGCTGCTCAGTATTAGCACAATGCCCATGTTTTTTCTGCAGGCCCCAAAGACTTCAGCAGACATCTGCTGGGTGCCCTGCCCTGGCCTGGGAAACAAGGGGGCACTGAGTCATGCAAGGCCCATATTCCAACCCAAGTTCTTTCCCTCATAAGCTGGGGGACACTGAGAAAGTCACTTAACCTCTCTGAGCTCAGCCTCCCCTTTGTATTCAGTACAGACAAGAATGGTCTCTTCTTTCCAACTCACCCTGGGTCAGAGTCAGCAGGAACTGAGGGTGAGAAAGTGCCTCCTTTGGGAACTGACACAGCTTTTGTGTGTTGGGGATCCTTCTTTTTAAGGGGTCCTATTTGTAGGGCTCTAAGAAAGGCTTCTGTTCCCTGTATCCCTGGACCTATCGTGAGGCTGAAATTCTGCCGTCGGTCATTCCTTTGATAAGGTATTTTTATTATTTATATCCAAACGGTCCCTCTTAAGAGATGCCAGGTGATCTGGAAAGGCTAACATGTTATCCCAGGAGCAAAGCCTGCTGTGCCACCAGTGACCATCTCTTCCCCGCTCGCTCTCTGATGCAGGTGCTGAAGGTAGACAGGTGTGAGCTTTGTGGAGCTCGAGTTGCCAAGACTTATCCAAAACCTTCCAAACCTGCACACTTTTAGCGCCACAGTTCTTCGTCTGGAAATGTATTCGAAGGAAACGATGTGTTCACAACTGTGTGTGCAAGGAAGTCTTATTTATAGTAGCACAGAATTATAAATAACCCGAATGTCCAAGAATTGGTAATGGGCTTAATAATGGCATGTATGTGCAGTGAACTGCTCCCAGGCCCGGCTTCAGAGGCCTCTGCCCAGCACAGTTGCACAGAGGCCCCACACTCAGAAGGGCCCCTCGCTTGGTTCAATGCTCTGCTGTCACCATCTTCAAAGTCTTAATCATTTTTTTCAAAGGAGCCCCTCATTTTTATTTTGTGCTGCATCCCACAAATTATATAGCCATTTCCTGAATATGACATGACAATTAAAATAACGTTTATGGAGAACATTTGTTGAAGGGGAAAAATGTTTCTATTAAATGAAGAAACTAGGCTACAAATCCATAAATGATGAAATTCTAATTTTTTGAAAACATATATATGTATTAATAGAAAAAAAGGTGAGAGAGAAATCCATCAAAATTTTAGAGGAATTATCTCTGAAGGAGCAAGATTACAGGCGTTCTTTTTATTACTCTGTTCTTCCTTGAGCAGTTCTCGTATCTTCCAGCACAGAGGGTATGAATGTGCTCTTTGACTGATCTTTCTGGTCGAGGCAGAAGTGCGTGCGTTGTAACTGAGAACAGCGATTGTCTCTCGGCCTCTGATTGAGGCTGGCTGGAGCCCTTGGCATGCAGGGTAAACTTCTGGATAAACACGCAGAGAAGTTCAGTTGATGAGGAGGCCAAGTGTTCTTACGAGCTCCTTGACGTCGAGGGCTGTCTGAGTCCCCAGTCTGCACTCCCCGTCACAGGCCTGGCGTGGACAAGGCATCCAGTGAATGGCTTGAGGTCTTTAGGGGTCTTTACCTGTGACACTTTGTCAGATGTGAACTTCATTATGTTCTGGCTTCAAGGTGGGACCTCCTCTCTGGTTTGGGGCTGGATGGGTGCCCTGAGTGATCTCTGGACCAGGGAGAGGAGCTGCCCCACCCCAAGTCCCCTGGTGCCCCCTCTCCCTCTGGGAGCAGGCTCCAGGAGAAGAGATCAGATTTATTCCTGTGCAAAGCTGGGGAAATGCAGCTGGCTCCACCTGTCCCCCTTGTGCATGGATCTCATTGCAGGCTTCATCCCAAGAGGAGAGGGCAGTAGTGCTCAGCAAGCCCAAGAGGAGACTGGGAGTGGGGGAGGGAAGGGGGAGGTGGTCCTCCTGTAGGGAGTGACCCCACTCACTCCACACCCATTTCCCGGATTTCTCCTTCTCTCCTGAATCTTGATCAGCCTGTTGCTGACTGTCCTGACTCTGAGCCAGGTGTGGCCAGGAACACGGCAGTGCTAGAACCTCACCTCTGTAAAGCCAGGGCCTCTGAGTTAATGTCCCCCGACCCCCTCCTATGACAGATGGAAACACTGGGCCCCAGAGAGGGGATGGACTTGCTCAGAGCCACACAGGAACTACGGGCAAACAGGGCAAACAGAGTTCTAATCGCTACAGTGGGGAGGCAGGGCTCACAATTTGCCCCATGCGGAAAGGCTGTTAGAGGGAGCTGGGTAGCTGCAAGGATGGGAGAAGCTCCCTGCACCTGCACACAGGTCCCAGTCCAGACCGTGGCTCCTGGACTGTCTCGCCTCTAAGTTCCCACACGTTGAGCCTGTGTTTCTGGGTGGGCCCTTCTGCTCCAATGAGACTGAAATCTCCCGAGGGCATGGGCGGGGCCTCCTCCAGCTGTCTGTCTGGCCTTCAGTGCACCCAGCACCTGGCGGGGCACCCCGTACTTAGGGAGGATGTGAGGGCTCAAAGGTAGGGGCGGGGCTGGGGCCAGCAAGGCAGCGGGAGCTTCCTCTTCTTTCCCCCACGTTTCCCTGGAACCCACCGAGGAGCGTCCTGAGCACGCCCTTGGTGGCCTGTCTCTGTGCCTTCGTCTCCTGGTAGCCAGCCGAGAACCCCTCTCCCCCAGCGCCTCCTTTCCTCGGCTTCAGCTCCATTCTCCTGTCCTTCAAGGCCAGGCCCTGGTGCCTCCTCTTCTCAGAACTTCCCCTTCCCTGACTGTCATCTGGGCCCCCACAGCCCCTGGTCTGTAACTCTGGTGACCCTGGGCGCCTAAGGAAGCAGTGCAGTCCACTGGGGAGGGGGACTTCGGTCCCCACAGATCTGTGTTCTGACCTGGCACTGCCATTGACCACCTGGGTGAACTTGGCAAGGCCCTCATCCCGCCCTGTAAGACGGAGATGCTAATCCGTGCTCCACAAGGACGGTGGCAAGCATTTAGAGAGGGCACAGAGAGTGCCTGAGGAGCGGCCATTTGTACCTACATTCGGTTATTTACAGCTAAGGTTGTTCTGCGTGAGAGGAAAAGCTCTTTGAGGGCAGGGGTGGGGTCTCTTTGGTGACCCAAGACCTCGAAAAAGTTGAAACAACGAATGCATAGGTGAATGAATGAAATGTCTGGGGATGGGCAGGGTACTCTGAGAAGTCTGCGTCTCACCAGCAAGATGAGGGACAGCAGCCCTCACCCCACCCCCGCCTGGGGTGTGCTCTGCCAGCAAGAGCCCCTGCCCTCCCCAGCCCCATTCCCCACCCTTGCACGGACAGCCCCACCCCAATGACATTTTCTCTCCTAATTACCCCTTTAAATGAAATGAAGATTTCCTTAAATTTTAAACCTGATTTGCATTCTTTGATGAGAGCATGTGATGGACAGGGGGTCTTATTTCCTATGATGAAATTGACTTGAGCACACTCTGGATTATCAAGGTTGGGGCGGCCCCTCCCCCAGCTCCCAAGGGCTGCTTGCTCAAGATTGACAACTGTGGTTTTTTGCTTGGCAGACCACGGTGAGCTGGGATGGGGACAAGCTGGAATGTGTGCAGAAGGGCGAGAAGGAGGGACGTGGCTGGACCCAGTGGATTGAAGGTGATGAGCTGCACCTGGTAGGTTCTTGGGGCAGGGGGCTGGGGAGGGCAGGCCAGGCTGCACCCCAGAGGCCCTGGTCACTGTCCAGGTCCTGATGGACCTTGGAAAAATGCCTCATGGCTGGGCCTTCGTTCTGCTCTGAAGCTTCTCTTCCAAAGGCCTGCAGATGACACTTGAATGACTTTAAAAATTGAGCAATGTGTTTTCAAGGTCTAGGCTGACCCAATTGTCCAGTCAGAGGGAGGAGGTGAGGGGATGCGTCTGCTAAACGTCAGACATGGAGCAAAGCCCTTTGGCCTTCCATATCACTGTCTGTTCTCTCAGCAGCCCTCCAGGCCAAGTACTGTTGTAGTCCCTGTTTTGGAGATGAGAACGTAGACGCTCACATCCAAGTTACACGGCTAGAAAGTGGCAGAATTAAAATTTGCTCCCAAGTGATGTCTATTTTCACCATGCCTAATTGTGACAGGCCAGAACCAAGGAGAATTCTCTAAGACATGATCTCAATAGTCTAGGTTGGGGGAGGAGAAGCCTTTCTCAGTTCAGCTGTGGGCCATCTTCACCCTGTCCTTGGGCCTGGGACCTCTAGTCAAAGCCATTTCTACTCCATCCATTGTCTGGGAAAGCACACACAAATCCAGAGTAGGGGCCTTAGTCCTGGAGGGCCAGAATAACACGTGTCCTCTGAGAAGAGACATCCCACCACTCCTCCTGCCCCTTGGAACTCCCCAACTACCTTCCTTCCTAGAAAGGAGCCTGGTCCAGGAGACCTGGGTGCTAGTCCTGGCTCCCTGAGTGCCTCCCTTCCCTTAGCCTCATCTGCAAAATGCCGTCCTACCACATGGGGCTTCCGCAGAGATCGGGACTGCGGGATGCCGGGAAGAGGTGCCAGGGCCTTATTTTCAGAGGCAGCTTAGGCTGCCGCGGAGAGCCTGGGCTGCAGCGCCTGACCTTGAGCCAGTCTCCCCTGGGCCTCTATTTCCTCAGCTGCAGAGCGTGAGGGTAAATGATGTGATCTCCATTGGCCCTTTCAGCTCAATAGTTCTGTGGCTCTAGGCCAGAGGCTGCAAACTGGGAACACCAGGCCTCTTTCATTTGGCTGTCAATGGGCTTCAAACTTCTTCAGCCAACAACTTAAAAATTAGGAGATGTCACATAAATATTCAGATTTCCAGCCTCCTTCAAAGAAAAAAAAAAAATCTTGGCAGACGACAACACTGTGCTGTTGCTCCCCTTGGTGACACTCAGCAGGAGCTGGCCTGCTGGCAGCGCACGGGCTCCCCCAGCTGCAGTTTAGTGTTACCTGGGGGCTTTTAATCACAGCCATCCCGGTACTGCACCCACTGAGATACTGATGGAACTGGTCTAGCGGGGACCCAGGCGTTTGTCAAACTCCCCAGGTAAGTCCACTGTGCAGCTGAAACTTGTAAAACAAGCTGTGAAGCCTGGAACCAGCGCCCTGGTTTGCAACCCTGGTCTGCATGACCTGTTGAGCCCTTTGGGGAAAAATAGCAGCCCCCGAGTATTTTCAAAGTTTCTGTCCCTAGATGCGCGGGCCCCAGGTGTGGCCGTGCCCTGGCCGGTGACAGGCACCTGCTTCTGTTTTAGGAGATGAGGGTGCAGGGAGTGGTCTGCAAGCAAGTGTTCAAGAAGGTGCACTGAAGCGGAGCAGACCTTGGCCACGAGGAGCAGTGGCCTGGACGTGGGGCCGGGTGCCCTCTCCCCTCTCTGCACAGCGTGGGGCGGAAATGCCCAGGCCACTGCCAGCAGGGTCTGTCTCTTGGCTTTGTCTCTTCTCCTCTTCTTAAAACAAAACCGTCCCAATAAAAGTGATCTCTGCTCAAGACGTCTGTTTTGGAGAAGCTTCAAAACCCCACCGTCTCCCCTTTTCTCTGGGGCTTCTGAAGCCACGTCACCTGATGCCACCTCTGGGCGGAAGGTGGAAATCCAGCCGCATGCCTGCAGATTTGGGCCTGATATTGCACCTGTGCGGTCGTTCCCCAGGGGCACAGGCTTGGGGCCAGGGTGTGTGACCTGGCATTCAGTCTTCTGTGTATTACGTACCTACCACCTTACACATCCCATCAGGGCCAGAGTGTTGTGAGTGCCACAGACACAGGAGAAGGTGGCCTCCACCCTGGGAACTTGGAGCCTAGTTAGGGAGGTCCACCCAACAGAGATCTCTAACTGTACACACAGGAGATGGTCTCAAAATTATTTCCGAATGAAATGGAACTGGATGGAATTGTAAGCCCAAAGCTAGAATGAGGTGAACCCTCACCAAGGGCAGTTACCAATTGGGTTTGAGTTCAGAAGTGTCATGAACACATGCTTCACCACCCCAAAACCATCCCCATCTCATCCGTGGGCTGATGAAATGCCTGCCTTTTCACTGTTGCGGATGAGGCATAACTTGCAAATCCCCCTGGAAGAGGAAAGCAGCCTCACGCTCACACTGAAGTGTAAATGATTGCTAGCTGTGTCTTTGCATAAAGAAAGACAGGGTAACTGAAGGGTGAAGAAGGAGGTGGGAGACCATGGAAAGAGAGGACTCCATTGGGGAACCCCCAATATCGAGTCTGCCCAAGCTGTGCCCGGTCCCTTGGAAGGAGTACGCACCAGGTTAGGAGTCGGATGAGCTAAACTCACAGGGCAACACAACACCTCTCTGGACCTCACTTCTTCAGTCAGCAAACACAGTAATAATCCGCCTTACCTCCCGCACCGGCGGGCTGTGAACTTGTGATGCGTATGAAACTTGTGCTAACTAGTGCTCTCAGACCCGGCCGAACATTAGAGCCACCCAGGAGCTTTCAGAATCCCCTGTCCCCAGGCTGGTCCCCAGAACCCGTTTCATCTGAGTGTCTCAAGGTGGGGCCCAGGCATCGGTATTTTTTTGAAGCCCCCAGGTGACTGTAATATGCCCCTGTGGTTGAGAATCACTGCCCTCGACCAGCATTTCTAACCCGGGGGACATCCAGCACCCGCCCAGGGACATGTGGCGATCGCTGGGCACATTTGATTCAACAACCTGGGTGGGGGCACTACTGGCACCTAGTGGGCAGAGGCCAGGGATGCTGCCAAACATCCCACGATGCCAGGGCAGCCCCACAACAAAGAAGTGTCCAGCCTGGCATGTCAACAGTGACAAGGTTGAAGAACCCTGCCCCAGACAGATGATTTTTAATAATGATTTTCATTATCCTGGTCACTTCCCGAGCCTGGATCAAGGAAATGAAAACCCCAAATTGCCTAGGATTTTTTTTTTTTTTAAAGATTGGCACCTAGGCTAACAACTGTTGCCAATCTTCCTTTTTTTTTTCTTTCTGCTTTATTTCCCAAACCCCCTGTACATAGTTGTATATCTTAGTTGCAGGTCCTTCTAGTTGTGAGATGTGGGACTCCACCTCAACGTGGCCTGACGAGCGGTGCCATGTCCGCGCCCAGGATCTGAACCCTGGGCCGCCGCAGCGGAGCTCGCGAACTTAACCACTCGGCCACGGAGCCGGCCCCCCAAATTGCCTAAGATTTTGAAGATCCCTTCACCTTTGCGGCCTGCTCTCTGTCCCTGAGGGAGGAGAATTCAGAGGCAAAGATTCTTGTAAAGACCGTCGATTCATTCTCCCCACAAATGGCTACTGAAGACCTGGGATGTGCCAGGCGCTGAGCTAGTACCACGCCTGTTGGGCGTCCAGGAGTTCCCGTCCCACCCCAGGTACGGAGACCCCCATCAGACCAGCCTCAGTGCATAAATGCCCCACCCAGCAGTTAGGGTCTGTGGAGGACGCACAGGTGTGGCCCTGTTAGTGTGTCATGTGACGTGGGCGTCACGGCCCACCCTTGGGGGCCTCAGTCCCCTTCTGATTGAAGAGCTTGAATACTGGGACCTATTCTAGTGGGCAGTGGGAGCCACAGGAGGTTTTTGAACAGGAGAGTAACATGATCAGCCTTTCAGCAGAATGGATCTGGCAGCCACTCTCTTGGCAGCAAAGAGAGAAAAGAGCGAGGAATAGAACTTGGAGCTTAGCACGGGGCAGTCACATTTAATTCACCATTTGCTTCATATGAGACTAATCTTCCTGAAGAAGTCTACGCAGAGCGGAAGAGATGTTTCCTATTGTGCACGAACCTGTAGCCCCAGAAGCCGGCTTTGGCTTTAGCGCTGCTTTCTGCTTTCTCAGCACCGGCTCTAGTACCTGGCAGACGGCTCGCTCCTGCACTTGGCAGCTGCCTGCATCCCGGTGCTCACGCAGACTTCTTTGTGCCTCTTCAGCCCCTCTCACCTCCGGTCCAGAGCTATTGATGTGCGCTCCGTTTCTGGAAGACTGCTGCGAGCTCCATCACTTACCTGACACTTGGGTTGTTACAACATATAAAAAAGATTTTCAGTTCTCACAAGTGCCTGAGAACGTAACCGAGCGCCAGGAATGGACTCATTCACCATGTTTCCAGAGCACAAAGCATGGCAACAATGCTGTGATGCCCACAGGGCTGACAACGGGTGGCGGCTGTCTACTTCCCAGCTTGCCTGGTGCCACTAGGCTGTAGAGATAGTCACTACGCTGACGATTCCCTGGGTCTGCCAACTTGGAAGGGCTTTTTGACGTTTTTTGAACTAGATGGTTACAGTGTGTCAAAATGCACTGTAAGGGAGAACTTACTAATATATTTACATCACATAACTTCAGATTTTCAGAAGCTAGGGCTGCCACATGCAGCAACGGAGGCAGGAAGTGCTGAGGCCGAGCGAAGGGCGATGGCAGCCCTCCCTGAGGACAGGCAGCAGATGGAGGGGCTGAGCACCCAGGTACTGGAGCCACGGGGCCTGGGTTCAAGTCCCATCTCTGCTACTTCCTGGCTCAGTGAGGTTAAGGCAAGTCACGCAACGTCTCTGTGCCTCAGTTTACTCATCTGTAAATCGGGCTAACAATTCCTCACAGACTTTTTGTGAGGATTAAATGAATCTAATCCGTGTAAGCAATTTAGAACAGATATATATTTTATTTGCAAAGAGATTTTAACAGTGCCTGGCATATGACAAGCCAACTTACATGTGGGTTAAAAAAAACAAAAACAGAGATCTGAGAGGCACTTCAGGGGTGAAATCAATATGACCTCACTGCTGACACGACTCCCTGACAGATGAGCAGGAGGAGCCCAAGCTCAGGGTCAGTGGGGAGACTTCGACAGAAATCAGGCTCCTCTAAGGCAGGAAGCCCCCAGACAGCCTCAGTGGCAGCCGAGGCCTCCCTCACATCCTGGGGGTACAAACCTAATTGCAGGGTATCTGCCGCCCCCCTGCCCCCCTACCCACACATGCACCAACGGGACACTGATTGGGACCCCAGGGTTTCTGGTGCACAGATGCGGTGACCCACCATCACAGGGCTGGCGGGAAGATGGACTTCAGGCCCTAGACCCCCAACACTCCTGAAATGTCATTGTCTGAGCAGCTTCCACAACCGTCCCACAAGCAGATCCTGGGGAGAGGAACCCCCAGGACCTCTCCAGAAGCCCTAATTTATAACCTCTGTCTCCATTAATCAGGACACCCCTACTGTTCCTTTCAGGTGCAAATTAAACAGCTCCACGCTGCACTGCAATGAAACTTGCTTAATCCTCCTAAAAGTCCCTCGACCACCGATGCTGCCGGGAGCAATTCCCCATGCCACCCCACCCCCACCCGCAGATCTGGGTCTTTCACAACCTGAGTTCCCATGGGCCTCACCAACTCAGCCCGAGCCCCACATTTCACCCTGAGCTGGAGACCTGTGGGGCTGAGTCAGCGTAGGCGGTGAGGACCCGCTCATCCCGAATCACAGGAACGGGCTTTTCTCTCAAGGAGAGTTGGGACAAGGAAAGAGATGGCTGTCCTTTTGGAAAAAAAGGACTTGATTCACTCTGGGAATGACACTCCCCCATTTCCAGTCCAATAAACAACCTTACCAATCCTTCGGAGATGAGTTTGGGGTCCCCTTCTCATCCCTCCACAGTCCAGGAAATTCCCCCCTTCTTTGAGCTCTGATCCTCTCAAGGGTGGGCCTGGCCATTTCTCTGTTCTGAGACATCCTCAATAAAGAAATACCAGATCAGAATGACAAAAGTTGTGGTTTATTTTAAATGGTTGCGTGTAACAAATTAGATAGCACACAGAAATACAATGTAATATAATTATGTTGTGCTAATTCCAAGATAGTTATAAGATTTATGAAATTAATCAATCCCAAATGTACCCTAGGTAATCTGGTCCAATCATGGTACACAAGTTTAATGGTGGAGAATGAACTTCGTTCTGTCCCATGACTGTCTCTTGGTGACCTTCACGTCGCTTCATTTGGTGATAATGTCGAAAGTTGAAAAGCCCTTCATGAATGTGATGTCTGCGCCGAGTGGGTCCTTTCCTCCAACACCGCAGAGCCCCACTGGAGGCCCTGTTTGAACTCCTAACACTTAACTTTCAGTCTTCCCATTTTCTTAGCCCCGCCCCGTGGACATTCATCACATTTGTGGCTGTCTGCCATCTTGTGAACAGCTCTCCCAAGGCTGAGGAAGTTCCTGCATTAGGAGTTCCATCTCTCTAAGGTGTTAGTGGGAGGAAGATCTAGCTGTCCCAGCCCACCTTGCATCCAGGCTCCAGGAATGAGACCGAGTTTCCCTCAGTTAGATGCACCCGAGTGAAGAGATTTGGGGAAAAGGACTGCGTGAGGAAGGTGGGTACCGCAGAGTCAATTCTTTGGAAACAGTGGGAGCGGAGGAATTGGCGTTGGGCTGGCACCAGGGGCAGAGCTTTGGTTCCTGGTGTCCGGTGTCATGGGCGCCATCTACATGGGCAGTGGACACGAAACACAGAGGCAACCAGAGCTGTGTGCTTCCTACACAACCCCACCTAAGAAGTGGTCTCGCCAAAAACTCAACTGAATCTGCTCAAGCCTCCGATCTAATTACACATTTACGGGAAATGCAGAGGGACGTGTTAACGGACATCTCAGGGATGCAATCAGCAAAACCCACTGTGAGAAACTACAGGACAAACAACCTGGTTTTTTCACCAAATAAATTGCAAGGAACAAAAAAAACACAGAGAGGGAACGTGTCATCTAAAACAGACTCAGGTGCCATATCACCTAATCGTACTTTATTTGACTCCTAATTTAAATAAGCGAACTGTAAAAGCAAAATAAACTAAAACAAACAAAAAAGGATGTGAGATAATTAGGGAAATTTGTACACTGACAATATTTGATGACATTACCAGAAATACTGTTAAATTTTTAGGTGTGATAATGGCCTTATGGTCATGTATTTTGAGCTCTTATCTTTTAGATACACACTGAAATATTTAAGCATGAAAGACATAATGTCTGGCATTTGTTTCAAGAGAACTGGGGAGAGGAGGAGCAGCAGGAATAGAGAGGAAATAAGACCAGCCAGGACTTGATAATTGTTGAAGCTGGGTGATGGGTATGGAGTTCCTGCAACTATCCTGTCTGCTTGTATAGATGTTTTAAATATTCTGTGATAAGAAGTTTTTTAAAAACTAGTTAAAATAAATAAAATTTTAAATAAATAAAAGATCCTGCATAAAATCAAGCTTCATCTGGCGTAGGTATGAAAACCCTCACAGGACTGACCGGCAGGGTTAACTAGGCACCTTCCATTTCAGATCAGAGCGTGGAAAGTAATTGCTTCTCCTCTGGGGAAGATGGAGGGCGAAGCTGCTTGGATGTGGAGGCTGAGAAGCTCTGGGGCACTCTGGCCATCTGGTCTCCCTCAGCTCATAGATGCTCCGGTCTCCAGGGCTGTCCTGGGAACCATGGTGTCCAGCGCCAGGGCTGCCATGCGTCTCCACTCCATCCCAGCTAACTAGTTCTACCACCCACCTGCAGCCAGCTTTCTCTGCCATAAACCGTCCACGTGGACCTCTGGAGCCAAGGGGACATTGGAAAGTGTGAGGAAGTGGATGGGTCTTGCAGAACCAGAATCAGGTTTAGGTGCGCTGAGAGAGTTGGAGTGAGGTCAGCTGGCTGGTGCTCCAACACAGTCCAGGAGAGCGGCAGTGAGAGGCCATAGCAAGGCAGTGGGATGGAGAGGAGGCGCAGTTGCAAGCAGCAAGGCTAAGGGAAGGCCCACGGACTTATCAAATGAAATGATCCCGGGGTGGGGGTGAAGGGGTGGGGAGGGCAGAGTAGTAATAAGACCAAGTGGATGAAGACAGAGGAGAAGAATGGAGACCTAATGGAGGAGCGAGCTGTGGTGGTTTTTAAATATTGTGGCAAATTCTTTGACAGGCCCTCTTTCAAAAGGTGCAGCCTAATTTCCCCCGGGCCCCCTTGAATGCAGACTAGTGGCAGAAGCGATGCTAGTGACTTATGAGGCTGGGTCATGAAAGGATGCAACCTCCTCCTTGCTCTTTCTCTTGGCTCACTGGATCTGAGGGAAGCCGGGCACCATGTCTTGAGGACACTTGAGCAGCCCTGTGGAGTGGCCTACCTGGAAGGCAGCAAGGCCTCTCACCAACAGCCTATGAGCCACCTTTAAAAGCAGATTCTCTTGGTGAACATGATGTAATCTACACAGAATTCAAAATATGTTATGATGTACATCCAAAAATAAATAAATTAATTAATTATAAATAAATAAATAAAATAAAAGCAGATTCTCCAGTCCAGCTAAGCCACTGTTAAACTCCTGACCCATGGAAACAGAATAAATGTTTATGTTGTTTTAGGCCACTAAGTTATGGGGTAATTTGTTACACAGCTGTCAATAACTAATACACTAATACAGAACTCTCAGATACACAATCAGGGTGGCCTCTGTGTGGACTGACAGTGTCTCAGTGGAAACCCTGAAGGACTGCTGTGCCCTATCTCAGGACCCCATGAGTATGACACATCAGCCAATGGAAGACTTCCTTTCTCTTGTATAGGGCTTTAGAGGGGAACCATGAGGCAGCACTGGGATTGGCACCCGGGTCTTTGTGATGCCAGAGGCTGTGCCCTTTCCATGAGGCCACAATTCAGTCTGGCTGTCAAGGAGCTAGAAGAGGGGGAGGGAAGAGCTAATAAACCTCAGGCTGTTCCTGTGAGCCCTAGAGAGGCCAAAAACTAGAGGATGGGATAAGATGGTGGTTCTCCTGTTAATTTGGTGACTTGAAACCCAACGAGATGTGATTAAGATGGAGGTCAAGATGAAACCATATTAGACTAGGGTGAGCCCTAAATCCGAGAAGACTGGCCTTTTAAGAGACAGAAAGAGACACACACAGAAGAGGATGATTTGAATATGGAGGCAAAAATTAGAGTGATATGTCTATAAGCCAAAGAATACCAAGGATGGCCAGCAACCCCTAGAAGCTAGGAGAGAGGCACTGAACTGATTCTTGCTCAGAACCTCTGGAAGGAACTACAGTATCAATACCTGGATTTTGGCCTTCTGGCCCCCTGAAGCGAGAGAATAAACTTCTGTTGTTTTAAGCCAAAAACAAACAAACAAAAAACTGCCAATGATATTAAATAAATAGATATGGCAAGATCAGATACCAGTTTCAAAAAGGGCTTAGTGGATTGAGATGTCCCCTGTCATCTTTCATTCCTCCATAAATGTATATTGATCACCTGATCAGTGCCAGGGCCATAGCCGGGCCATTCACACAGGAAATGTTACTTCAGGACCAGGGGCCAAATTAGTGCCTCCAACAGCCAGTGCTACAGGAGCTTGCTGGCATGTAGAGAGCAGTGGGGGGTATAGAAATCTGGAAAGACCCCCTGCAGGATGTGGACTGAGCAAGCCGGGTAGAGGTTTGTAAAGGTGAAAGGGGGAAATTTCTAGCAGGCATACAGATGCAGCACCAGGAGATGCACGTTGGGCTGGTCCATTGTGTGGGTGGAATACGGAGGGAAGAAACAGCCTCAGACAGTTTGCTTCTAAAAGAAGACCTGAGAGCGGCAACGCCTTAATCTGAAGAAGCCATGCTAGACCCTCCTTGGTACCTCAGACACCATGACAAGAGTCAGGGAAGAGATGTGGGGAACCTCCTGTGCCCACAAGGGGCACTTTACTTCCCGTAGCTTCTGCCCCCCTCATTTTGGTGTTCAAGGCTTCTTTAAGAAGTCCCCCCCCCCCCGACGCCCCTGTGCACACCCTTTCTGTCTGAGCCAGGCTTGTCTCCTGAAGTGGACGCAATGGTTCCCGCACTGCACTCTCATTCTTCCTACTCCCTCTGAAAAATGCCCAGTTCTTCCCTTTCTAGCACATTCTTATGAACTTGCTCAAAAAGTCCCTCCTCCAAGAAGCCTTCTTTGACCGACTCTTTCCTAACTAAGGCCACTCGATTTTGATTGGGTTGGTGCTGCTGCCATCTTGGCAGAGAGGGGCCAAGTCAGGTTGCACCTGCCAGGAGCTCTTTCTTGTTCGTCACCACATGGCCTCCACCAGACTTTCTCAAGCCAGGTATGACCTGGTCTCACGCTGTTCTCCTCTCCCGCCTTGCTTCGCCCTGTGTTCTCTGAGCTGCTGGACTGTGCAAGTAAGTTAGTTAACAGTGAGCTTCACACACTGTGGTTATCAGCCAACCTTCAGCACACTTTCATTTATGGCCTCTCTAAGGAGACCTCCAGACTGTGTAAAGAAGTCTTCCTGCCACGCAGCAGCAGATGGGGACCTTTGGCCCATAAAGAGGCCACCTCGGAGCGGGTGCTGCTCTTCAGATGAGGAGGGCATTGCATCACCCAATCTGGGGTATCGAGATGACTCCTGGAGATAGCCTAAGGAAATCTCTGCTATTTTGCACTTTGGGACTCTCACCATTTTATAGCCCCTGACTGATAACCCTCAAGGTTGCTGTAAGCACTACAGATTTTCCCCCCAAGCCCCACTTCCTCTTCAAGACTCGGCTAAATGCCCTTCCTAAGCAAGACGCCTTCCCCGGCAGCCCTGGATGACCTCTCCCCCGACTGACATTGTGTTGTTATTAAATTCCATTCTTTTTGTGGCCCATTAACTCTCTTTAAAAACTTTTGGATCAAACAGCGAATCAAAACTGAAATGGCAAAACAGTTAGAAATCAATAATAAAAAGACTACATGGGAGAGAATATTTGTAAATCAGATATCTGGTGAAGGACTCACACAAAATCTATGAAGAACTCTCCAAACTCAACAGTAAGAAAACAGACAAACCAGTTAGAAAGCGAGGGAAGTATTTGAATAGACATTTCACCAACAAAGATAAGGATAGAAAACAAACGCATTAAAAGATGTTCAACATGGTGAGCCATTGGGAAAATGTAAATTAAATCACAGTAATATACCATGATATACTTGTTAGAATGGCTAAAATTAAAAATCTGATAATAGGGGCCAGCCTGGTGGTGCAACGGTTAAGTTCACACATTCCACCTTGGCAGCCTGGGGTTCTCTGGTTTGGATCTTGGGTGTGGACCTACTCACCGATTATCAAGCCATGCTGTGGGAGGTGTCCCACATGCAAAGTAGAGGAAGATAGGCACAGATATTAGCTCAGGGCCAGTCTTCCTCAGCAAAAAGAGGAGGATTAGAGGCAGATGTTAGCTCAGGGCTAATCTTTCTCAAAAAAAAAAAATAGAGAAAGATTGGCATGGATGTTAATCTTCCTCAGGGCTAATCTTCAAGCAAAAAAAAAAAAAAAGAGGAAGATTGGCAATGGATGTTAGCTCAGGGCAAATCTTCCTCAGGAAAAAAATCATTCTGGTAATACCAAGTGCTGACAAGGATGCAGAAATACTAGATCACTCACACATTTTTCGGTGGGAATATAAAATGGTAGAGCCACCCTGGAAATGCACTGGCGATTTCTTAAAAAATTAAACATATGCTTATCATATAACCTAGCAATCAGACTTCTGGGTATTTTTCCCAGAGAAATGAAGCCTTTTATTCACACAAAAACCTATTCATGAATGTTCACAGCTGCTTTATTTGTAATAGCCAAAGACTAAAAAATTTCCAAATGTCCTTCAACAGATGAAAGGTTAAACTGTGGTACACCCATACAATGGAATAGTACTCAGCAATTAAAGGAACAAACTCTTGAAGCTTACAACAATTTGGATGGACCTTAGGGCATTAAGCACAATGGAAAAAGCAAATCTCAAAAGTTACATACTATATGATTCCATTTGTATGACATTATCTAAAGTACAAAATTATAGAGATGGAGGACATATTGGTGGTTGTCAGGGGTTAGGGAAGGCGCAGGAGGATTTGACCATAAAATAGCACCATGAGAGAGTTCCTTAGTGGGAACAGAAGAGTTCATATCTTGATTGGGTGGTGGTTATATGAATCTATACATGTGATTAAATATCATAGAATTGTACACAAAGACATACAAAAGTGGTGAAATCTTAGTAAGATCTGAGGTCTATTGTATTAGTTGTGCCAATCACTTTCCTTGTTTTGATAATGCTCTATAGCTATGGAAGATGTCACCACTGGAGGAAGCTAGGTCATGGGTACATGGGACCTCTCTGTACTCTTTGTGCAACTTCCTGTGAGTCTATAATTATATCAAAATAAAAATTTTTAAAAATAAGACTACATATAAAATCCCAAGGCATATGATTAAACCAGGGGTTAGAGGAAATATTTGCATCCTTAAATAATTAATATTACTCAACAAAATATGAAAATAATTGAATTAAAATTTAAAAGTTAGAAAAAGAATAGCAAAATAAGCATAAAGATAATAGGAAGAAGGAATCAATAAAGCAAAAAGCCAAAATTAATGACATCGAAGATAGAAAAATAGAACAAATCCAAGCATTGGATCTTTAAAAATAAAATACAGAGGGGCCAGCCTGGTGGCACAGTGGTTAAGTTCGCGTGCTCCCCTTCGGTGGCCCAGGGTTCCTGGGTTTGGATCCCAGATGCGGACCTACATGCCGCTCATTAAGCCATGTGGTGGAGGTGTCCCACATACAAAACAGAGGAAGATTGGTGCACATGTTAGCTGAGGGACAAGCCTCCTCACCAAAAAGAAAGAAAGGAAGAAAGAAAATAGAGAAATCACTAGCTAACAAAATTTTTAAAAAATGAGAAAGCATAAGTACACAAAACTAAAATTAGGATGAGAAAATAGGCACTGATACAAGGAAATAAAAGTGCGTATAATTATTTCTTCAAGAAATGGAAGATTTTCAAGTAAAATATAAAAGATCAAAACTGATCCCAGAATA
Organism: Equus quagga; assembly: GCF_021613505.1. Classification (NCBI taxonomy): domain Eukaryota; kingdom Metazoa; phylum Chordata; class Mammalia; order Perissodactyla; family Equidae; genus Equus; species Equus quagga. The sequence continues at coordinate 172,783,596 of NC_060267.1, read as the reverse complement.
GACAGAAGACCCAAAGAGATTAACTACCTTGGTTTAAATTGAGAAAGTTGTCAGAGAACGACCCTTTCTCACAAAAGCACCAGACGCACGTGGTTTCAGAGGCAAATGTTATTAAATCCTAAAGGAACAAACAATGCCATTGCATTTTTTCCTTTCAAGGTTTCATGGGGAGTGTTTTGGTATGAATATATTTATTCCTTCATACTCTTATTCCCTCTCCTCAATAAGCAAACATTTTAATAAGTTTAGTGCTTACATATTTTTGCAAGATGTGCATTGTTTTGTGGTGCTATATTTTTAATTTATGTAGATGGTATTATATATCTCATTGTGTTTCCTACTTTTTTTCTTTGCTCAATCCATTATTTGGAGTCCATTCATGTTGCTCAGTATATATTGAATTAATTGCTTCTACTTGCGGCATAATACTTCATGGTGTACATCCACCAGATTTTACCTCTCTGCTTTCCCAGTAATAGATACGCAGGTTTCCTACAACATCCCGGGACGATCCCCTCACGGATAGATATGAGAATTGCCTCGGGATATGCACTCAGGAACAGAAATGCTGGGATGTAGGGAATGTATAGACTTGATGTGTTTGACCGAATGGGGCCAGATTGTGCTCAAGGATGCTACACCACTACACTTCCTCAAGTTCCGTATCCCCATAACCCCTATGTCCCCACCATACTCGACCTTATCTAGCTTTCAATCTTGGGCTGATTTAACAGATGTCAAGTGATATCTCATTGTTGTCCAATTCACATTTCTCTAATTCCAATGAGTTTGCACGTTATTTCATATGTTTGTTAGAATTTTGAGTTTTTCTTCTATGCTAGCACTAGTGCTAATATATGCCCTTTGACTTTTTTAAAATTAAGATTGCTGTCTTTTTTTCATTGATTTGCAGAAATTCCTCATATAGTTTAGATACTATTCACTTGGTTTTAGAAATTGCAACTATCTTCTCCCATTTTGCTATAAATTAACCTTGTCAGTGGTATCCTTTGTTGAACAGAAATCCTTAATTTATGTGTAATAAATGTCAGCATTTTTTGCCTTATGGTTTATATTTCTGAAATTTGGCTTAAGAAGTCTTTCCCTGACCTTAGTTCCAAAGATAGTCTCCTACTTTTTCTTCTAAAAATGTTAGAGTTTTACCATTCACATTTAGGTCTTTAATTCACTTAGAATGCACCTTTGCATGGGCTATTAGGGCGATCACTGGTTTCATTTTTCTCTGTACAGTGGACCACTTTGCTCACTGTCTGTCCCTCTCCCATTGATTTGTGGTGTCACTTCTGCTGTCCGTTAGCTTCCCATATGCACAGGTCTGTCTCCGAGCTCTCTATTCTGCTCCTTTGGTCTATCCGTCTCTACTTGTGCTAATACCACAGTGTATTTATTACTTTGGCTTTGTAGTTTATTTTAATATTGTTAAGACAAATGCCCACCCAATCTTCTTAGACTAAGCTATTCATGGACCCTTATTCCTCTGTATAAATTTTAAAGCAATTTTATCCTCCCCCCCCCCCCGCCAAAAAAAAATTCTACCTGGAATTTTGTTTGGGAGCATATTGAGTTTATAGATGAATTTATGGAGGACAGAAACCTTCAGAATGTTAAATTATCTAATCCAGGAGCACAGTATTTCTTCTCTTTTATTCCGTCATCTTACATATCCTTTAATAGAGGTTTTAAGATTTCTCCACAGAGGTCTTGTGTGTTTTTGTTTCTTTTAATTCCTATACTCTTTGTAGGTTTCTTGCCCTTGTGAATAATTTCTTCCTTTTTGTTATATTTTCTAGGAAGTTATGGCTGGAATAAGGCAATGCTATTGATTTTTGTAGTTCGCTCTTACGTCTGGGAAACTTTTTGAACTCTCTTATCAGTTCTAACAGATTGTGTGTTGATTCTGATTTTTCCTACATAATTTATTATATTATTATATCACCTCAAATAATGACAGTTTAACTCTTTACTTCCAATCCTCCCACTACTTGTATAAAGCAATCTAGAGCAGAGAGAAAAAGAAGAAAAGCCTCCAAATTTACCTTACAAACCGGTGCAATATTTATACCCAAACCAGACAAGATAGTCTAAATTTAAAAACTACATATTAACTTAATTCATAAATATATATGTAAACATTCTAAATAAATATAGTCAAGAGGTACCTTACAAGAACAATACACCAAGAACGATGGTGTTAATTCCTAGAATGTGAGAAAGGTTCAATGTGATGTATTATACTAATATGTCAAAGGAGAAAATTATATGACCGTCTCCTTAGGTGTTGAACATCCATTTCTGATACTAACTTAAAAATAAAAGTTTAGGGGCCGGCCTGGTGGCGCACGTTCCACTTCAGTGGCCTGGGGTTCGCCGGTTCAGATCCCCGGTGCAGACATGGCACCGCTTGGCAAGCCATGCTTTGGCAGGCATCCTACATATAAAGTAGAGAAAGATGGGCACAGATGTTAGGTCAGGGCCAGTCTTCCTCAGCAAAAAGAGGAGGATTGGCAGCAGATGTTAGCTCAGGGATAATCTTCCTAAAAAAATAAAATAAAAAATAAATAGTAAAATAGACATGGAGAGCTGACCTCTTAACAAGATATATTAGATTAAAGACTAACTAATTAGTCTTATTGGCAAAGCATTAAAAGCATTTCACTGGAGTAAAGAATAAGACACAGACACCCACAAATATTTTCCTGGAAGCATTAGCCAGTGTCAGACAACCAAAAGGAATAAAAGTGTAAAAATTGGAAATACAGAGGCAAAACTACTTTTATTTGTAGATGATATGATCGTACACATGAAAATACAAAATACAAGCAAATCAACTAAAAAGCTATTACAGATAATAAGAGAATTCAAAAAGGTAATTGGCCACAAAATTAATATGCCCAAGTCAGTGGCTTTTCTATGCAGTCATAAGCAGCTTAACAATGGGGATATGTTCTGAGAAATGCATCATTAGGTGATTTTCGTCATTGTGCGAACATCAGAGGGTGTACCTACACAAACTTATATGGTATAGGCTGTACATGCCTAGACTGTACGGTACTGATCTTATGGGACCACCATAATATATGTGATTTGTCATTGACTGAAACATCTTGTGGTGCATGAGTGTATACAAACAAGAAACAATCAGAAAATATAATGGGAGAAAATATTCCATTTGTATTAGCAACAACATATAAAATATTTAGAAATAACTAACAAAATATAAGAAAGATATGTACATAAAAAACTTTAAACTCAATCTTCCTATAAAATAAGATTTGGATTAATGGAAAACCCTACCCTGTTCTCATATAGTTTTATAACTCAACATTATAAAAATGTCCATTCTTCCTAAATTCCCGTATAAATTGAATATAAAAATTTTCTTATTTTTGTAGCAAAATGGAACTTTAAATTAGTAGGAAAATTATCTGAAATGATGCTGGGATAATCAGTTGCACATTTGGGAAAATAATTAAGCTGAATCAAAGTATATAGGCTAAAAATGAAAGTGGAAAGATTTAGAAGTAAACACATGAGGTTTCGGTTTGTATTTTTCTAATTAATCTTAGGGTAGGGAAGGCCATTCTAAGACAGAAACTTTAAGAAAAATGTTTGTTAACTTTAAGTACTTATAAATTAAAATCTCTGCACAGAGCTTTCAGTTTAAAAATATGGATTGAGTACGTGAATTTATCACTGCTCTTTCCCAAAATTTCACTAAAATGACAATAAAAGTGCTGAGGGATAATTTTTTTAAAGAAGATAAAATCATGACCCTCATAGAAGCATAAAATAAACACTTGGCAAAGATTTTATTCAACTTATTAATTAATAAGGGAACCAATAAGATGTTACAACTCTTACAAAGGAGAATTCAATTTACAGAGATTTATATTCCCTACCTAACAAAATCTGTTTACATTGCTGTGATCAGGAGTCATTTGCATTGCTATAAACTGGGAAACATTTGCATTATTATCCGTTCTACAAGTTAACTTCTATCTCTGCAGAGTTGAGAAACAACCTGGTCCAAGACAACCAAAGATAACTTGGATGGGTAGGCTAGACAGGACACTCAGTAACATTTTTTTGCCCATTCCAAAGGTTTTTATAATTTTCCTGACAGTCTCCTCCATTTGTAATCATAATAATCTCAAGAAATATTATTCTTGATCACAAAATAACACTGTTCTCATAAGGTTGTCCTGATTATTTACATAGGTACAGAAAGAGTATTAATGTAGATCTTTTTAAATTTGCATTGTGGCCTCTAGAGCAATACAATATTCAACAATTACAAAATTAACTTTCATTTGAAAGTTTTCATAGAGCATCTCAGAAGGGACTTTTAACAAGTTCTGTTCTTTGCTATCCCAAGGCTAAGAAATAGGCCCAAGAAACACTCTCTACCAGATTCTACTTACAAACTTAGATGAAGTCTCCTTTTTTTGAGGTCCCCAAGATAACTTAGGTTTCTTGACCCCCAAGGAAGTGATCTTCCATAACACTTGTGACACTGGACACTGTAAGCTGGACACTTAGGCCAGTTTTCCTGGGAGGTCATACTGGCAATGGCTCCATAAGGACAGCCAGACTTTCTTCCTTAAAAGTGGTTTGTCACCACATTAGACTAGATGGATTTGGTAGATATATATAGAACATTCCATCCAAAAACCTCAGAATACACATTGTTTTCAAATCACGTGGAACATTCTCCAGGATTGATCACATGTTAGTCCACAAAACAAGTCTAATAAATTTAAGAAGATTGAAATAATACCAAGCATCTTTTCTGACCACAAAGGTATGAAACTAGAAATCAACTGCAGGAATAAAATCAGAAAAGTCACAAATATGCGGAGATTAAACAAAATGCTACCGAACACAATTGAGTCAGTGAAGGAATCAAAGGAGAAATAAAAAAATACCTGGAGACAAGTGAAAATGAAAATACAACATGCCAAAATCTATGGGATACAGCAAAAGCAGTTCTAAGAGGGAGGTTTATAGCAATACAAGCATATCTCAATGAACAGGAAAAATCCCAAATAAACTAACAGTGAAGCTAAAGGAACTGGAAAAAGAAGAACAAACACAGCCCCAAATCAGTAGAAGGAAGAAAATAAAAAAAAATAAGAGGAGAAATAAATGAAATAGAGACTGAAAAAAATAGAAAAAAAATCAACAAATCTAAGAGCTGGTTCTTTGAAAAGATAAACAAAATCAACAAACCTTTAGCTAGACTCACCAAGAAAAAAAGAGAGAAGGCTCAAATAAATAAAATCAGAAATGAAAGAGGAGAAATTACAACAGACGCCTCAGAAATACAAAAGATTAGGGAACAGCCCCACCACTGAGTAGCTAAGTTCACACGCTTGGCTTTGGCGGCCCAGGGTTTTGCCAGTTTAGATCCTGGGCACAGACATGGCATTGCTCATCAGGCCATGCTGAGGTGGCGTCCCACATAGCACAAATAGAAGGACCCACAGCTAGAATATACCACTATGTACTCGGCGGGGGGCAGGGGGAGCTTTGGGGGGAAGAAGAAGAAGAAGAAAAATAAGAAATACAAAAGATTATAAGAGAATACTATGAAAAGCTATACACCAACAAATTGGATAACCTAGAAGAAATGGATAACTTCTTAGAATCACACAACCTTCCAAAACTGAATCAAGAAGAAATAGAGAATTTGATAGACCAATCACCAGTGAGGAGATTGAAACAATAATCAAAACCTCCCCATAAATAAAAGTCCAGGACTAGATGGCTTCCCTGGTGAATTCTACCAAACATTCAAAGAAGAATTAATAAGTATCCTTCTCAAACTCTTCCAAAAAATTGCAGAGGAGGGCAAGCTTCCTAACTCATTCTACAAAGCCAACACAACCTTGATACCAAAACCAGACAAGGACAAAACAAAAAAAGAAAATTATAGGCCCCTATCAGTGATGAACATCAATGCAAAAATCCTCAACAAAATACTAGCAAAGAGAATACAGCAATACATTAAAAAGATCATATATCGTGATCACGTGAGATTTATTCCAGGGATGCAGGGATGGTGCAACATCTGCAAATCAATGAATGTGATACACCATATTAACAAAATGAACAATAACAATCACATGATCATCTCAATAGATGCCGAGACAGCATTTGACAAGATACAGCATCCATTTATGATAAAAACTCTGAATAAAATGGGTATAGAGGGGCCAGCCCGGTGGCACAGCAGCTAAGTGTGCACACTCCACTTCGGTGGCCCAGGGTTCACCAGTTTGGATCCTGAGTGCGGACATGGCACCACTTGGCACATCATGCTGTGGTAGGCATCCCACATATAAAAGTGGAGGAAGATGGGCATGGATGTGAGCTCAGGGCCAGTCTTCCTCAGTGAAAAGAGAAGGATTGGCAGCAGTTAGCTCAGGGCTAATCTTCCTCAAAAAAAAAAAATGGGTATAGAAGGAAAGTACCTCAACATAATAAAAGCCACATATGACAAACTCACAGTTAACGTCATTCTTAGTGGAGAAAAATTGAAAGCTATCCCTCTAAGAACAGGAACCAGACAAGGATGCCCACTTTCACCACTCATTTAACATAGTATTGTAAGTCTTAGCCAGAGCAATCAGACAAGAAAAAGAAATAAAAGGGATCCAAATTGGAAAGGAAGAAGTGAAAGTGTCACTATTTGCAGATGACATGATTTCATATGTAGAAAACCCTAAAGAATCTACTAAAAAACTTTTAGTTTGTATACACTATACAACGAAGTAGCAGAAAGAGAAATTAAGAATACAATCCCATTTACAATTGCAACAAAAAGAATAAAATAAATATACCTAGGAATAAACTTACCAAAGAGGTGAAACATCTATACAGTGAAAACTATAAAACTTTATTGACAGAAATTGAAGAAGACACAAAGAAATGGAAAGATATTCCATGCTCTTGGATTGGAACAATTAACATAGTTAAAATGTCCACACTTCGTAAAGCAGTCTACAGATTCAATGCAATCCTTATCAAAGTTCAAACAACATTTGTCACAGAAATAGAACAAAGAATCCTAAAATTTATAAGGAACAACAAAAGACCCAGAATAGCCAAAGGAATCCTGAGAAAAAAGAACAAAGCTGGAGGTATCACACTCCCTGATTTCAAAATATACTACAAAGCCACAGTAACCAAAACAGCATGGTACTGGCACAAAAACAGACACACAGATCAATGGAACTGAATCGAGAGCCCAGAAATAAACCCATACATCTATGGGCAGCTAGTTTTTGACAAGGGAGCTAAGAACATATAATGGAGGAAGGAAAATCTCTTCCATAAATGGTGTTGGGAAAATTGGACAGTCACATGTAAAAGAATGAAAGTAGGCCATTATCTTACACCATACACAAAAATCAACTCAAAATGGTTTAAAGACTTGAATGTAAGACCTGGAACCATTAAATTTCTAGAAGAAAACATAAGCAGTATGCTCTTCGACATCCGTCTTAGCAGCCTCTTTCCAAGTCCATGTCTGACTGGGCGAGGGAAACAAAAGGAAAAGTAAACAAATGGGACTATTTCAAACTAAAAAGTTTCCACACAGCAAAGGAAACCATCAACAGGATGAAAAGACACCTAACAATTGGGAGAAGATGTTTGCAAACCGTATATCTGATAAGGGGTTAATATCCCAAATATATAAAGAACTCATACCACTCAACAACAAAAAAGCTAACAACCCAATTAAAAAATGGGCAAAAAATCTGAACAGACATTTTCTCCAAAGAAGATATATAGATGGCCAACAGGCACATGAAAAAATGTCAACATACTATCAGGGAAATGCAAATCAAAACTACAATGAGATATCACCTCACGCCCATCAGAATGGCTATAATTAACAAGACAGGAAACAAGTGTTGGAGAGGATGCGGAGAGAAGGGAACCCTCGTACACTACTGGTGGCAGTGCAAACTGGTGCAGCCACTAAGGAAAACAGTATGGAGATTCCTCAAAAATTAAAAATAGGGGCCAGCCCCTTGCTGAGTGGTTAAGTTAGCACACTCCGCTTCAGTAGCCTGGGGTTTCACCAGTTTGGATCCTAGGCGTGGACATGGCACCACTCATCAGGCCACGCTGAGGTGGCGTCTCACATAGCACAACTAGAAGGACCCACAACTAGAATATACACTAGAATATACAACTAGAATGTAGTACTATAGCTATGTACTGGGGGGCTTTGGAGAGAAGAAGAAGAAAAAAAAAGAAGATTGGCAACAGATGTTAGCTCAGGTGCCAATCTTTAAAAAAAAATTAAAAATAGATCTACCATATGATCCAGCTATTCCACTGCTGGGTATCTATCCAAAGAATATGAAAACACAAATGCATAAAGCTATATGCACCCCTATGTTCATTGCAGCGTTATTCGCAATAGCCAAGACTTGGAAACAACCTAGGTGCCCATCAAGGGACAAAGGGATAAAGAAGATGTGGTATATATATGCGTTGGAACACTACTCGCCCATAAGAAATGATGAAATCCGGCCATTTGTGACAACATGGATGGACCTTGAGGGCATTATGCTGAGTGAAATAAGTCAGCAGGAGAAAAATACCATATGATCTCACTCATAAGTAGAAGATAAAAACAATGACAAACAAACACATAGAAACAGAGACTGGATTGGTGGTTGCCAGAGGGGAAGCGGGGAGGGGAAGGGTGAAAGGGGTGAATAGGTTCACATGTGGGTGATGGATGGTAATTAGTAGTTGGGGGGTGAACATGATGTAATCTACACAGAAATTGAAATATATAATGATGTACACCTGAAATTTATATAATGTTATAAACCAATGTTACCACAATAAAAAAAAAAGAATTAAAAAATTTTTTTAAAAAAAGCGTTTTGCCATGCCTGATCAAAGAGCATTGGTGTCAAGTATGACACTGCAGGAAGGCCTTGGTTGTTTACCCACTTGGTTTAATTCTGTTCTGGTCGAAAGGAAGAGAGATTCTTGTTAAACCTATGCAATTAACTATGCCGTGAAGGTGAGACTCAGAGTTTCTAGATTCTCAGGAGTTGGTAGAATTAAATATCAGTTTTATATGTTTCATTTTAGTTTACGAAAGCAGATCTAACAAATTGCTATGGGTTACAGGGAGCATAAGGAAGAACAGAAAGGGCTTCCTTGTCTATCTGGGAAATAGCGCGTTCAAACAACATCAGTAATAATCCACACAAATGAACACAGTAAAACTTTGCTCATCGATTCCTTCAGCTCTATATGGTGCCTACGTGATGTGATTCCAACTCAGACGCCTCTCCCCACGAGTCCGCTCTTTGAAAGGTCGATGTTTTAAAGTGCCTCATTCCACAAGGCTTTCAGACTCTACTTCTTTGGTGAAGACACAACCCCTGGCCTGTTGCTAATAGCGGAGACTTCAGCTAGCATTAGAGTGAAACAAAAACTGTAAATGACAATTATTTTATTACTGAAAATTTTCAAATGTGAAAGGACTGAGAGTTTATAATAAGAATAATGCAAGAATAACACAACTCACAAAGATATCTAGTTGTTTAGTTGGTGGCATGCAAAACAAAGATAATATACCCATTTTCCAAAAGAATTTTTAAACAAACGTCTCTTTAGATCAATGATAAAGTCTACTTTCTAAAAAGCCAGTGAATACCACACCTGATTTATAAAATTGGATGGATATACTTTTAGAGAGGAAAAAACTTTGAGATTATAATATATGATAATCTTTAGAAATAACATGTATATAACATACAAAGAATATCAAGTAAAGAGATTCTGTAAATCTGGAGTACAACCTAGACATCTGTATTTTTATAAAACTTCATGATTAGGTTGGATATGCATTGATAACCACTGGCCTAACGATTACTTACTCAGATTTTCTAAAAAAAGAAAAAAGACCGTGGCAATGAACATTTTAAACAATAATCGAAATTTATTGTTGCCCAAAATCATTAAGCAAAACACTCCTGAGACAGATAAATAGAGGAAAATTCAACAGAACTATTTTATAAGACTTTTGTTGAGTGTTTTCCCCGATATTAAAGCATATACAGAAAGCAAGGCTTTGATAAATCTCCAGGGACTTCCCAAAAGGCATAAAATTTCTGAAATATGTGTGTTAATAACGCCTTACCTATACCAATTTAACGCAGGGGAGGCTGAGCATCTCTTCTGATTTGACAGCTCTTACTATGCAACTCATCAAACTTGATTATTTCTAGCATCCCTTTTTATAAGGTAAAAGAAGAAATCTTTGTGATCTTCCTGGAACCCTCTGGGAACTCTCAGACTATTTTAGGTGTAAAAGATGTCCTGCACGTTTTATTGTGTTTTCTTCTATATTTCAGACCTGATCTTTGGAAGGCAAAAAATCAAAAGAGTTATCAGAGGAAATTGGGACGCTTGATTAAGACAGGATCACGAGTGCCTAAGAAGCAAGAGTTGGTTTCCTATTGAATCAAAGTGACTACAAAACATTTAAAAAGAAATATAAGGGGTAACTAGATTGTAAAGAACCATAGCACTTTCATAAGCAAGCAAGATTTTTTATTCTCTTTTCTTTCTCCTCCTCCTCCTCTTCTCCTTTTCATAATTAAGAGCACAAAGTCAACATATGGCTTATAAAATTATTCAGGTCAGTCATAGAATCTTTGCTTTCTAGGCAGATTACACAAAAGGTAAATAGAGTAACGAAGCCTCCTAGCTTCCCTGGGAATGCCCTGGGTTTTAGCACTGAAAATTCCACATCCCAGGAAACCCTCCATCCCAGGCTGGTCAGGAAGGTGGGTCACCCTGGAAAGAATAACCGTCCACATTGTAGGTGAAGACGTTAATCAGAAAACCAAGGAGGCAAGCCCATCAATATTGAGAAGTTTCCAAAACTTTTAACACATTTTGTAGCCTACACAATTTGGTATCATAAACCCAGACAAGTAAAATTCACTTTCCAAGTTTTGTTCTTTAGTATGTTTTATTCACACTATGGTGACACTTTTATTTGCATACAGATGTCAGGGGGTCCACAAGTTCAAAACTAATTTCATAATAATATTAAGATGCTATTTATGATAGCAGGCTATGCATTCATATCACTATCTTCAAAAGAATAAATAAATGAGTATTTTAAATATTTATCAGTTTTGATTTTTAATAAACATAAATAGTTTTAACCACATAAACAAAAGCTGTTTGTGTCCCTCGAAAAGTGCAAAGTGGTCTGAAGAACGAAAATCCCGAGAACCACTGCTTACAGAAAAGCGAAAGCGTACCCTCAGTTGTATTTCTCTGCCATCATTGCTCCTGGGTGCAGTGGCAACCACTCGTCTTGATGATAACTTTTCCCTGAAATGACTAACTCCTACTTCGCAGAAAAAACTAGAAAGCAGATAACTGAGAACTTTCTGTCATACTGAAGCATTTTAGCAGATTAGCAAAGTTCATAATACAATTTTTTATAGTCACATGCATTTCTGTGTGGCAAAAACGAGCACGTTTGTTAACATGACATTGCTATGGCTTCTCTTATAGCATATAAAAATAAGCAAAATTATGCTGAGGGATCAATGTGTCAGTGTTCTACCCTACTGAGAAAGTACCCAGATAGCCATTGATTATATAATAATTAATTTAATTTAATATCAGCTTCAGGTTTTAAGTTACTGAGAGATCTTGGAAATTATCTTCAAGCTGACATACTACAAAACATAATTACCGTTAAAATTCAAAGTTCGTCAGAATAATCATAACTAATGATTCAATTTAGTCAAACGTAAATTTATATTTTTCATAATCTTAAACACTATGTAGGAGTAATGTTAGTTATTTGATCAGTAAACCTGTAAATGTTTAGGGAAAACATAGCCAAGTAGAGAACGTTGTTTGCATTATGCAGTGATGGATCAGAGACGACAAAGCTGTTTTTATTAAACCCACATTAGTAAACAGGTCATGTCTGCCAAACATCTACTTTAATTATGTGAATTTGGATTCTTAAAAGGTTGCTAAGTTGGCTTCAGGAAGATTGATTTTTAGCACACTTTTATAGCTCATTTAAACTATTAGAAATTTAATTATCTTATTTTTCAGGATTTTATATAGGCACTTATTTATTCTATAAACCAATCAGAACAAAGCTTTAATTTAAAAGACTTAGTAATCTAATTTATTTATACCCTCCAGAAATAGGAAAATAGACACACACACATTGGGAGGTAAAGTTTTTCCCAAATTACAGACAGAGAGCTTATAGCGTCAATTCTGTGATTTTAGCCACAGGTCAAGTGACGCAAACACAGAACTTAAAAAAATTCACCGTTCCGTGTATCAGAGAGAGCAGTTCTCCTTCCCAGGGGGCATGGATTTTCTACTTAATTTGTATTCAGAATAGACAAACACGTAAGCAAATTTAAAAAAAAAAAAAATTTAGCTAAAAAAACAGATTCTCTCTCACCCAGCAGAGAATAGATATTTATCATTCATCTACAGAAATCACGGAATAGTCAGAGCATCCAGCCAAATTCCCAGTCATTGCTGTCACCGATAAGGTATGAACTTATGGGCTGTAAATCAGCCAAAACCAAAACACAAAATTAATTGACAGGGGAAAAATAAACCCCCAGAGAATACAGAGTTGGCCAAGTTAAAGTTCTATTGACACTTGGGATTCACCTCTGGGAGCCAGGAAACACGTGCCTTGGCTTAAGCCGCTCATGAAATATACTTCTCTTGGCACACAGTCTGCCTGCCTCTTCCCTGGGACTATTGTGCATCTCAGCAGGAACTCCAAAATTATTAAGATAATTGTTAAAAAGATGCAATCATAACTCTCATACAAATATAAAATGAACACAACGAAGATTTTAAATTAACTCATTAATTAGTGAGGCAGCCAGTAAGATGTTGCAACTGGTTCAAATGAGGGTTTGATTTGCAGGGATTTGCAGTCTCCACTGGGCAGAGCTATTTGTATGGCCGGGGTGAGAAATCAATTGCACAGCTATAGACCAGAAACACTGGCGTTACAATCAGTTCTGCAGGTTAACTTCTCTCTCTACAAAGTGGGAAAATAGCCTACTAAAGACAACCAAAGGCAGAGATCACCTAAATGGATGGACTAGATAGAACATCCATTAATTTTTTCCCCCTTTCAAAATTTGTCATAACTTTTCAGAAAAGAATAAAAATGATATAAATCCATAAAAGCGAAGAAAGGTGAAAGAGCAGTTGAGTGATGGGAAAAAATGGAAAAGTGGCTGGATGGGTGATAATGGACTTAGCCAAGTGGAAAAAGGAAACTCAAGTATCACAAAGGAGTATGCCAAAGGGAAGCAATCCAGTTTACCTGCAGAATCTTCTGTGGGGCACAGAAGTCAGAATCATCAACTGCCCCAGAAGGCAGGGGTGAAGACTGAAGGCAGAAGGATCATTATCTGTCTATAAAAGGAACAACTAGGATCCTGGGTTTTCACCTCTATCCCATCCCCAAAATTGACTACATCCACCCAACCCCATCAAAAACTGCAGGCTTACTCTCTAAGAAATTGTCTCAGTGGGCTTCTAGATTTAAGGACACTGGGCACAGCACAGCCCCCTTGGGTTGATTTGCAACCTAAACAGGAAGGCTACAGTAAGAGGATGAAGGGCTCCAGGACAACACCTTCAAGAAAAAAACGTCTTCCTTGATTCTACTTAGAGGGATTTTACGTTATGTTTGTGAGTTTGAAAAGAATTAGTCAAAGATATGTATTAGGTTGAAACACATGAAATTGACAGTATTCAACTGTTGTGGACCTACAAAAACTAACAATTTCAAGTGAACAAAAAACTGTGGGAATTGTTAACTCCAGGAATAACAGAGTTGTACAGGAATGGAAATCTAATCACGGTAGATTATTCAGCTCAATTATAAATAATATTTAAATAGTCAAAACAATGTAAATGATAAATATTGACCTAACTAAAAATTGGATAATACAGAGAGAGAATGGAAACTGAACAGAGGCCAACCAGAGTTTTCATTGTATATTTTTTCATACTACTTGGATTTTGAACCTTGTGAATGTTATTCAAAAACGCAATAAAATATGAATAGGTAAAGAAATAAGAATTAGGTAGATCTTATGTGCTGATTTGAAAAGATTTCCAAGGTACATTAAATGGAAATGTCAGACATTCCTTAGGTTTGGTGGAAGGAAAGGTCAGTGGGAAGATGTTTCCATCGGATGGGATTGCCAAGGGCAGTCCAGGATTCATGGAGGAGAGATAGGGACAGTCGCCTTGGGATGAAGTGGTCTGGAGCCACCCGTGTCAGCTTCCTACCTCCTCCTGGCTGATGTTAAGGGGGTTAAGGAAGGTGAGAAGGACAAGGAAATTGCAAATGGGCCAGAGCAGTTTGATCCCTGTGGTCCTGGGAGGGATGAGGGTTTGTGACTTCCTACTCTCCTGGCCTGCCTTCTGGGGACAAAAGTGCAGAAGCAGCAGAAGTTGCATAGAAACTAAAGCAGAGCCCAGTGCTGCCTTGGTGTCTGAAGGAACTCCCAGGTCCCCTTCCTCCTGGGTCTCCAGGTGAAGACAAATCCAATGGCTCATTCCCCAGCCTGAGTGGCACTGAACATTTATTCAGGACCCTATGGGGGCTCTGGGTCTGGAGTCCCCCCTCTGTCAGCAGGGGAGCATATTTGCCTGGCCCCGGTAGCCTTATGGGGGTGTCTGGTTGGGAAACCTTCAATCTGACTCACATCCATGGCTGAGGTAGGGAATCTGCCATCAAGGGCAGCACGACCAGCTGCTCCTCACCAGCAGCCCAGCATTGGCCCAAGCACAGTGCCGTGCTCCCAGAGGCTGCCTTGAGGCCTTTGTGGGCATGAAGTTGGCCACGGCCACGGCTATGGCCATTATTAACACGTGTTCCTGAGACCTGGCTCTCCCAAATCCAGGGGCAGCGCCTGCAGAATGCGGGGCACTGAGGGGATCATGAAGTGCTGAAGCTTTCTCTGGCCCAATATTTTCGGCCTCTGCTCTTTCTTTACACCTGGACCTCATGGGAATTTTGTGTTTGCTTGTGTTGACGCAAATAATCCATAACCAACCTATGAATCAGAATTGGGGTGAGTTTATTATGAGCCAGAGTGAGGATTACAACCTGGGAAGGTGTTAGAAGCCTTCCAGAGAAGCATGGATTTCAGTACAGTCTTAGATCTTTTTAGAACAAAGAAGATACATTAAATACACCCAAGATACATTTCCAGAGAGGTATTCAGTTGCAATTTAGCAGGTCAACATGACCATGATGCCAAGAAAAGGACTAATCCAGGAGTTACCAATAGGGTAGAGGAGAGGAAGTACACACTCTTTATCTTAAGAGTGCATTCCCGGGGCCGGTCCAGAGGTGCAGCAGTTAAGTGTGCACATTCCGCTTTAGTGGCCCAAGGTCTGCCTGTTCGAATCCCTGTTGCGGACATGGCACCGCATGGCACTCCATGCTGTGGTAGGCGTCCCACATAGAAAGCAGAGGAAGATGGGCACGGATGTTAGCTCAAGGCCAGTCTTCCTCAGCAAAAAGAGGAGGATTGGCAGCAGATGTTAGCTCAGGGCTAATCTTCCTCAAAAAAAAAAAAGAGTGCATTTCTTACTTTAATGGATAAGCAGATGTACACCGTATGTTTGATAGGCCTTAAGTAAGGCTTTTAGCTCAAGACAAGTTTTGAACCCGGATAGTTACCCCACATACCTCAATATGTGAAAATCTCAGTCACTCGTTTGTTAGTTCCCCATGTTTTTGTTATCTAATGTGCTGCACTTATGGTTCTCGAACTTTGACAGGTATGGAGGAATTAACAAGGCCTGGAGAGGCCCAGGATTCTTCAAGTAGCTCAGGGCCCCGCCTCTGGGTTTTTACCATGTTCACCAGGTGATTCTGGTAGGAGTAAAGTTGGAGAACCACTGCACTAAATTCTTTTCAAACGTTATCCAGTTTTAGTCCTCAATACCGTCTTAAGAGGTAAATAGTATGTTCCTCACTTGGTAAACAAGGCCTAATAGGCCAGACAGAATAGTGTCTGGGTTCAAATCCACCGTCTTCTTACCAGCTGTGTGAACTTTGGGAAAGCACCTAACCTCTCTGAACCTCACCGTCATCATCCTTATGGTGGGAATTCAGTTACTAACTCCTTTGAAGAGTTACTAACAGAGTTAAACGAAACAAGCCAGAACAAGTGCTCAGCACTCACTCGCAACAAAAGGTCACAATTGTCATTCTAATCATGGGCCAAACCACTTATTGGAAACAAGACACTATGTAATAAAAGTTTTTGAATGGGCACACCTTCATTGATTTTAACATCAAATGGCATTTGATAAATGGTAGGAGAGTATATGGACCAATATCTTATTGATTAACTCAGCAATGCCTTCATTTAGTTTGAAGTCTTGCAAAGAAAGATTGCTGGCGGCTCATAGCATCACTGGTATTCGAAATCCTTCGCCCTTCCTTCGGCAGAGCATGCAGAAAACTGGGGCGTTCTGGTACGGAAAGGCCCTCCCCAACTCACAATCGAGACAAGCAGGCTTCACTCCACAAACCTTTGTTTATCCCTCATCCGCCATGTGCTAGGCACTGGGATACGGTGATAAACAAAACAGAAAATGGCCCCTAATCTCAGCGAGCGAGACCGTAAATAGATTTTGCCTAATCTGGGAAATGTGAGACAGTCCTTAGGTCTGGTGTCCGGAAAGGGCAGCGGGAAGTTGTTTCTCTCGGGTGGGATTGCCAAGGGCGTTCCAAGAATCCTTGGAGGAGAGGGAGGGACAGCCCCCTTGGGAAGAGATGGTCTGGAGTGATCCCTGCCAGCTCCCTACCTCCTCCTGGCTGATGGTAAGGGAGTGGGGGAGGGAGTGGGTGGCGTGGGTAAAATAAACAGATTGCAAATGGCCCAGAGAAACTTGATCCCTATGGCCCTAGGAGGGATGAGGGTTTGTGACCTCCTCCTCTCCTGGCCTGCCTTCCAGGAACAAAAGTGGAGCAGAAGCAGAATTTACATAAAAATCGAAGCACGGCCCACTGCTGCCTGGTAGCTGAAGGAACTCCAGGCTTCCTTCCTCCTAGGTCTCCAGGTGAAGATAGCCTGATAGAATGTTTACTTCCCATAAGAAGCACATTCAGCTGCAAGTGGCAGGGGCATTGCCCAACGGGAGGGGAACAAGGGGACCCTGCAGAGAGCTGAGTGAGCATCCACTGAGCCATTTGCCTGCTGAGGAAACGCCTTCTCACCTCAAGAGAGGGAGAAGGCAGAGCTGGGCAATCTGGGCCAGAGAGGCTGCCTGGCTTCCGGGAGCCAGCGAGGAGTCCAGCTGCTGGCAGTCAGATGGTCCTGAGAGCTGCAGGTAAGTGCCTGGGGATCTTGGCTGTGCTTGCTCTTAGCTGACGTTTATCTCAGACCCAAGCTTCTTGAAAGACACACAGCTTCACATTTTAGTGTCGTCTCCAGAGGGGTTCTTGCAACCTAGAAAGACAGTTAGTTGGCTGATGAGTTGTCCCAGTCTTTAGAGCCACCTAAAGGATTCCACCAAGAGTTAAGTAAGTAAATTCAGAAGTGAAGACACCCAGGAAACAGAAAATGCAACATCCAGGTGATGAGGATTTTTAGGCTGGTTACTTTTAAAACTACAGATGAGAAGCAGGCTCCGAGGAGCAGAGTTTGCTTGCCCTTTGTTGGGAGGCATTTACATTTGTAAGGGAAATCTCCATCTGTAAAGATGCCTCCCTCTCTGTGCTAGGAAGGCGGGATGGCCTTTTCTCTGGAAACTCTTAATGGGGGAGGCAGGGACTTAAGTTATTTACCGTCTGGCAACCTCATGTAACTGACCTCCCGCCAACATCCTCCTTTGTCTTTAGCTGAAGCGGTGGCTTCTGCCATTTACTTAATCTGGTTTGATTCTTAACTAAAAGTTATAGGACCACCCAATAACCAGAACCTACCGACACTGAGACCATTTGAACAACTTTTTTACATATTCTTTCCTTTGTCTTGTAAAGAGATAACTCACATACCTATGCCTTAAATTTGGCCCTACTCTCAACGCATGTTTGCCGCAGAAGCAGCAGCAGCGGCTCCTCCTGCTCGTGGGTCCTGTCTCCATGCTACTCCATACTATTCTCTAAATAAAAGAGCACTGCAGCCAGATCTTGAGAGTCCAAGAAATCTTTCTTTCGACTCCTCGGCTCACCGACCCCGCATCACAGGTATGTGATTTGTTCATATGAGTGGAGAGTTAAGAGGCCCTGGGACAGAACTTTTGAAATTGGGGCTCTGCTGCCGATTCTCAGATAGGTGGTCCTCCTTGAATGGAAGGTGTAGAGGACAATACTGGCTGAGGGGTTGATTGGCAATTGCTTTCTTTCATCCTCTGTCCTTCATTTTCCCCCGAGACGTCCCTCCCATTCTCTACACACACAGATCTGAGATGGAAGAGCATGCTGAAGCTGTGTTTTGTTGAGGACCTCCGACAGGTCAAACACTTGCTAGGAGCTTGATCTGTGACCCCTTCCATACCACAGCCACTACCTTGGAATAAATGCATGCTGCGTGCCGGGGACTCTGCCAACAGGGTTACGTTTGTTATCTCCTTTAATCCTTACAATGACCCTGAGACTCAAAGAATCAATCTGATGCTCAAAGAGGTAAGAGGCCAGGGGTCCCACTGCTGGGAAGTAGTGAAACCTGGATTCAAAATTTGGTGTGGCCAACTCTAAAATGTTTTTTAAGATTCTATTTTTCCTTTCCATTGGTTTCCTCTTCTATTTCTATTACTCTTTAGCCGTAGTTCTCAAACTGTGGTTCTGGACAGCAGCGTCAGCACCACCTGGGAACTTACTAGAAATGAAAATTCTTGGGCCCTACCCTAGACCCACTATGTCAGAAATTCTAGGGGCAACGCCCAACAATGTGTCCTAATAAGCCCTCCAGATGAACCTTATGCTTGCTGGAGTTTGAGAACCACTGCTCTAGAGGTTCCTCTTAAGATAATATTTAAACATGTTTCTTACAAACATCTAGTCAATCAATTATTACAGCCTCCTTAGCACACGGTTACTTCATGTCAATCAGCTGACTTCTCATGTGGGTATAATATGGGATTTTAGGTTGGGTTGATACTTTTTGCATAAACAATCATGAATCAATACACGAATAAAAAACAATTTTATTCATCTTTTATTAAAGTATAATTTACATACAGTATAAAGGGACAGATATCGATTATACAGTTTGAGTTTAGACAATTTCATACAACCACCATCTCGACTCTAGAACATTTCCATCCTACCTCCCCAAGAATTTCCCTTGTGCCCTTTCCTGTCCCCACCTTCCTTCCCCATACCCACCAAATCACTGATCTATTGTATATCGCTGTAGATTAGATTTTTTCCTCGAGTTTCATATAAATGCAACCATGCAGTATGTGATCTTTTGTGTGACGTTTCTTTGCCTCATCATAATGTCTATGAGATTCATCCACATTGATACGTGTATCAGAAGATTGTAGATTGTTCCTTTTTTCTGTTGAGTAGTATTCCATTGTGTGAATATATCACAATTTGTTTATCCATTAACTTGTCAATGGATATTTAGGTTGTTTCCAGTTTGCGGCTACTATATCTGAAACTATCTTAATTTTTAAAACCCTCTTTTTTGTTTTTTGAGGAAGATTAGCCCTGAGCTAACATCCACTGTCAATCCTCCTCTTTTTATGAGGAAGATTGGCCCTGAGCTAACATCTGTGCCCATCTTCCTGTTTTTTTACACTTGGGATGCCTGCCACAGCATGGCTTGATAAACGATGTGTAGGTCTGTGCCCAGGATCTGAACCGGTGACCTTGGGCTGCCGAAGTGGAGCGTGCAAACTTAACTGCTGTGCCACCAGGCCGGCCCTTAAAGCCCTCATATTTTAATGAAGTTGGCTGGGTTTAGACTTCTTATTCAAAAGTATTTCCCCTCATTATTGTAAGATATTGTTCCATTGTTGTCTTCCATCAGAGTTGTTGAGAAGTCTGATATCAGTCTGATTATTCTATTATTTCTTTATAAATAATCTATATGGTTGTTTTTGCTTTCTCTGGGAGATTTTAGAATTTTATTTTTATTTTAATGCTCTAAATTTTCACCAGTGTGTTCTGTTACACACATTCTGGATAATTTCCTTGGCTCTATCTTCCAGTTTACTAATCCTCTCTTCAGCTGTGTTCAATAAGCTGTTTAACACATCTATTACCTTTTTAACTTTAATGACTATATTTTAAAATTTCTAAAACTACTCTGGTTATTTTTTAATCTATCTTTTAAAAAAGCATCATTTTATTCTTTTTCATGTTTTTAAGTGTTTTAAATTTCTTTACTCACTTTAAATATACTTATTTTATAGTTTGTATCAGATCATTTTTATTATCTGAGGCTCTTGGAAGTCTAATTTGACTGTATGTTTCTGCTGATGCTTGCTTTTCAGTGGATTATTTTCACGTGTGTTTTACAATTTTAGATTGTGAGCTCATGTTTGGCATGGCTTTATCACAGGGAATTTTGGTTGGCCTGGTCTGAAGTTGTGTGCCTCCAGACAGTTTTTATATTTACTTATTTCCAGCAGCCTATAAGTACTGCAAGCTCAGGGCTCCATTTATTTTCATCTATTGGCTAGCAGGACACATAAATTCAAATCCAGAGCCAGAGCCAGAGCTAGAGCAGAGCAGAACTTCTTCTTTAACTCACATAGATCCTAGGCCAAATAGACAAACTTTCTTGTTGTCTCTGAGCAGATTTTGGTTATTTCACACTCTCACAGAGGGAGTAGTCTGATCAGTGTTTTTGGGTTTATGCAAGCATCTCAGTTTCAATTTCCTGCCTTAAATAGGATGAATGCCTATTGAATTCCAGCTCCTTGGCTTATTGCAATCAGCAGCCCCATTCTTGTCCCCAACCCCCTCCCCCACCAGGCCAGCTTTTTGTTACTTTCTTGCAAGGGAGTTGGGGGTAGGAGGAGGTATGTGGAGGCCCTTGAATCTGAACCTGGAGGGAAATACCTACCTGTCCAAACCAGGAGGCTGAGTGCTCAGCCTACAGCAGCTTCTGGCTGGACCTCAAGGATGAAGCCCAAGGCTCCTTATCTGTCCACCTCTGCTGCCTTCACTCATCTTCCCTTTGTGACGAAGTTGTCGTTTACTCTCCTCTTCCCTTTATCCTACGTTGGCCTTCTGACAACAGCTGGGCCATTTTTCACTCTGTGTCTTCCGGACTCCAGTATACTTACTAAAAAGTAAATGTGCTGTGTTACATCCCCCAAACCACACACAGACAGAACCATCTGCTTAGATTTCACAGCACAAGAGTATATACATCAGAGCCCGAAAGTGTCCTAATCAAGATTGGCCTCACTTTTGGGGACTCGTGCTTTATCCCTCTCAGCCCACACCTACGTTCTACACAGTGTAGAGGCCCTTGCTCAGGTCCCATCTCTCAGAACCAGGTGTCAGAGCAGTAGACCAACCCATTTTCTGACCTGCTGGGACAACCAGTTCAGAGAACAGCCCTGAAGCAAGAGTCCTTAACCAAATGCCAGCCATGCCCCCTACCTTGGTCAAGGTCAGCTTGCTCATAGGATCTTGAAGCAGAGTTCTGCTCCACCACTGCCTCCTATCTGGCTTCCCTCTAGGTCCTGCTTGCTTTCAGTAGATTCATGCTCCTATAACACACTTTTTTTTCTTTCCTTTTTTTTTTTTTTTTTTTTTTTGGTGAGGAAGATTGGCCCTGAGCTAACATCTGTTGCCAATCTTCCTCTTTTTGCTTGAGGAAGAGTGGCCCTGAGGTAACATCTGTGCCAATCTTCCTCTATTTTGTATGTGGGTCCCTGCCACAGCATGGTCTGATGAGTGGTGTAGGTCCACGCCCAGTATGTG
This sequence comes from Equus quagga, assembly GCF_021613505.1. Taxonomy (NCBI): domain Eukaryota; kingdom Metazoa; phylum Chordata; class Mammalia; order Perissodactyla; family Equidae; genus Equus; species Equus quagga. The sequence continues at coordinate 172,761,587 of NC_060267.1, read as the reverse complement.
AACCCAAGAATCTGGGCCACTGAAGCAGGGTGTGCTGACCTTAACCACCATGCTACTGGGCCAGCCCCTTGAACACATTTTTCTTGAGTAACGCTGCTGCTTAGAGGTCCTCAAAGTACCTTCCTGGGAAGCAAGTAAGAGTCAAGCTCCCAAGTCAAACTCCAGCCCACTTTCCAAGCTGACCTTAGCACACTGTTAAGGAAAGAGCTTTGGAGCCAGACAGGCCTGGGTTTGAATGCCAGCTCAGCCACTTACCAGTTGTTATCAGGCATGGGGTTTAACCTCCCTGAGCCTTTCTCACCTGTAAAATGGAGATGGTTAAGCATAACTCAGAGCTCTTGTAAGAGAAGACAAGATGAAGAATGTACGCTGCCCAGCATAGAGCAGAGCAGAGCTCCACAGGTATGTCCCCAACTTCTTGGCTTCACCAGCCAGGCCGGAAGTGCTGGCTACACGGCTGACAGACACCAGGTCTGAGGCCTGGGTAGTGCATGTGGGTAGGCACTGGGTGTGTTTTCCTCAAGTGCTGGACGGAGTGTTCTGTGTGGGGCCAGGGGCTCTGCAGGAGCCCAGTCAGCCACAAATGAGCTGCTCCAGGGCCCTGCATATGGTAGAGGTCACTGGGACAGCCATGCCGACCACATCAGGACTTGGAGTGTGGGTTGCTCATAGTCCTGCTGAACTTTGCCAAGGAAAGGAAAGAAAGGTTCCTTTGAGTTGCACTTGTGACCTTTCAACCTATTATCCTCAGAGCCATAAACCTGTTTCACTAGGCTATAAGAGTAGGTCATTACACGTTCTCCCTGCCACCTTCTCCTTGACATTCACCACACACCCACAGGCACCAGAGGCCACCACCATGACGAGGGACCAGAATGGAACCTGGGAGATGGAAAGTAACGACAACTTTGAAGGCTACATGAAAGCCCTGGGTAAGGGGGAGGCTGGGGCTGGGGGAGGGAGGGTAACCTTTGAAGTCTGTGGTCTGGTCCTCCAGACAGTGCCTCTGTGGAGTTGCACAGACCTCTGTGCAAGCCTCACTCCTCACTTACTAGCCCTGTTGTGTCAGGCAAGTCACACAAATTCTCGTCTGCAGGTTGGGAATAAGAATACAGGAGATTGTGTCTGGAATGTCCTTAGCATAGTAGCTGGCACGCAGGAAAGATACACTGAATGGAGGATACACACACACACACGTGCACACACATGCACGCATACACGAGTAAAGCCAAATTGGAGACGATAATGCAGTGGCTGCCTGCCTTGGGATTGCCATCTCTTAGATAACCAGTTGGACCTGATATTACCCACAAATGACCTCTGCGTTGCTCTTTTGGCAGTCTTGTGGCGGGGAAGCAGAAGGGAATGGCTAACAAATCTCAGCCTAGAGGAAACCCGGCCCACGGAAGGCTGGGAAAAGCTTCGTCATATAGATGAGACATCTCGCTGCTTGTCTGACCTCTGAACCAGACTTCAGGCCAGGGGCTCCATCAGTGTGTGTCCTGAGTTGATACTCCTGTGGGATCTCTTGTGGGGCTGGCAAAAAACACGTGAAACCAGAGGAACTGGGCCCACAGAGGGGAGCTCACCTTGCTGGAAAGCTGCCATGGGCTGGGCGCTGGGCAAGGAGCATGGGCTGCATGTCCTTATTTCTTCCTGCCTCAGCCTCCTGTCACCTTTTCCAGCTTTAGGAGCTTTCCATGTAAGGAGCTCCTGGCTGGAACTCTCCCACGCACAGCTGGAGAAAAATGGCTGCAAGCAGGGTTGGGGGCCCAACAATTTGGATCTGATGATGGGAAGTCTCATCAAGAATGAGAATCATGGGTTTTCCTGCACTTAACTTCTAGCTTGACGAACATTTCCACCGTGTCGATGACCAACGAGAGCTGTGACAGGCTGCGCCGTCTGAAACTTTCTTCATAAACTTTAGACATGTTTCCAACACTGAGTAGCTTTTTCCCTCCTGGAAATCAGAATTTTACCTCAATAAACTTGGGGGAGGCAGGAGGAGGCAAAAACCCCAATGGAGCCCAAACCATGTTGCACCTGTTTTTAGCGCCCTGGGCGGGCAAGAGAAAAGGGATTCTGATTCTCTACGTGCATGATGGTCTGGAGCTTAACTCAGAACTATAATTCTGAACAAGATCACACAGAAGAGGGGCCAAGCTAGCCGAGGCCTTCTCTCTGACCTTGACCAGTTGTGTGACCTTTCAGAGCCGGTTTCCTCCTCCACCACACGGGGACAGCAGCTCCAGCCTCGCCTGTTTCTTCAGGTTATGTGGGATGCTGTTGTCTTTTTGAACGAATGAAAGTGCTTTAACAAGTGATGTTTTGGGATTTCAACATTTCAGCAGTATCCCGAACAAGTGGGACTCAGGGAATGTAATCAGAAAGCAACTTTGTGTCTTTTGCTGCTTATTCTTAAACAGCAAAACGCCCTATGGTGACTTTATGTATAAATCCAGTCTCAGTTTAGTTTTCGCCTCTGCAGTGTGGGCCCCTGAAGCCCCTCTCTCTAGGCTTAAGGTGAGAGGCAAGCACTCCTCCTGCCACCGTCTGTCCCCTCTGGAGGGCTGGGGGCTGCAGAGCACACTGTCGGCTGTCTCCAAAACATCCTCTCTAAAAGCAGCCTTCTCCTGGACTCTTTCACACCAACTACACCCTCACTGTGGGTGAGGGGCTCCCGAGTTGTGGATGGATGTTTGGACATCTCTATCACAGGCGTCCTTGGTGCCAGATTCCTATGGTTTCTTAGAGCTTCAGGCCAAACTTCCCATCTACCATCATATTACGTTGATTTCACTCTAATGAGGAAACTGACCTTTTTATACCAGCGTCTCTGCGGTGTAGAGGGGGTAGGTTCACACTTTCCTGATTAAGACTAATACCTTAGGTGGTAGCACTGGCTAAGCCCAGAATGTGGATATGCTTGGTGCCTCAGTTTACCCAGCTGCTAGTAGCCCACCGTGTCTCAGGGCCAGAGGAACTTGCCCCAGCTGGGGTCCATGATGCCCCAGCTGATGCAGAAATGCCTCAGCCAAAGTCACCTTCCCGCCATGGAGACCAGACACCTGATCCCTCTCACCTGCCTGTGGGGACACGAGTGGGGCAGGAGCTGGCAGTGACTGAAGACAGATCTCAAGGGGCTCAGCTGGAAGCACCTGAGGTGGGGCTGTCCCCACAATTTAATCCGATAAAAGCAACCCAGCCCATCTGCACAATTTCCTCCACACCCACCCCCCGAGGCAAGGGGCGCCTTGCCAACATTGACGAGTCGATGGAGCTTGCCTTCCTTGTCCTTGGAGCACGAGGCCCTTAGTGTTTGGGAAGAACATCTGTGGAGATCTCTGCAAACCCCCAGGTATGTCATACCACTAGGTATAACTCCATTCTCTGCCGAAGAACCGTCACTTGCTTAGACTGTAATCCCCAGCACCAGGAAGCTGGCCTTCTCAGCACCTGGTTGCTGGTTCAATAGAGAAGGAGAGGCTCCAGTCCAGATGTGGGTTTGGGCGGCAAACTGGCTTTGTCCTTGCTAGTGACTCATTCCACACGCTGGCCTCCCCATGTGACTCAGCCGCCAGCCTCAGCCGAGTGACACGTCGAGCCAACCTTTGGGTTTGCCCCAAATTATCAAAGTCATTTCATGTTCAGAGAGCGAGTGCCAAGGGTCAAGGGTCCCTCCTCTCCTGCCTTCTTAGACGTGGTGTTTCTTGAGGCCCTAGACTCTTTCTTGACAACAAGGAAAGCAGCTGGTAAACACTTCTGCCCTGAGGAATTTGTCATGTTCGGAGGTCTTCCTTCAGGTGGGATCAGTGAGTGGGAGGTGTGGTCTTTAAAGGGGAGCCCAAGGAGGGCAGATCTAAAAATGAGGTCCCAGTGCTGTGACAGAAGGCTAGAGGAAAGTCCATTAACTGCCCGGGAGTGAGGGCAGTACTGTACATGGACAGGGAAATCATTCGACTTCTCTACCAGAGCTTTAGACACGGCCCGTGGGAGCCCGGGACTTTGCCATCTGAGGCAGAGCCCAGCCCAGTCTCTGTTCTCAAGGAGCTCAGACTGGTGCAGACAGGCAAATTGTAGCCGTGCACAAATGGTGTTTCTGTTTTGTATTACAGTGTGACAATCACCCCAAATGTCATGGCTTGAAACAACCACGGTCATGTCATGTTGTCTCTCATAGTTCTGGGGGCTGACCGGCGTCACTTAGGTGCCTGTGCTAGGGGGCTCTCATTCAGCTGCAGGCGGACAGTGCTGGGGCTGGAGCTGCCTCCAAGGCCCCCTCACTCCTCTGTCGCACTTGGTGTTGGCCGGCAGCTGAGACCTCAGCTGGGGCTGTTGATGTCTACATATGCCGTCCCCGTGTGGCCTGGGTTTCCTCACAGCACGCCAGCTGTGTGTGAAGAGAGAGGAAGCAGGAGCTGAACTGCGTTTCAGGACCCAGAAATCACATAACATCACTTCCATTGTATTGTATTGTTTGAAACACCCCCATTCACGAAAAGGGTTCATAGGCCCCACTTCTCAGTGGGGGGAATGTCAAAGTCACACTGAAAGAACAGCATGTAGGATGGGAGGTGTTGCTGCAGCCATTTAAGAAGATACAATCTGGGAGCCAGCCTGGTGGCACAGCAGTTAAGTTCGCATATTCTGCTTCGGTGGCTCGGGGTTCAGCGGTTCGGATCCCGGGTGGGGACATGGCACTGCTTGGCAAGCCATGCTTGCCACATATAAAGCAGAGGAAGATGGGCACGGATATTAGCTCAGGGCCAGTCTTCCTCAGCAAAAAGAGAGGATTGGCAGCAGATGTTAGCTCAGGGCTAATCTTTCTCAAAAAAAAAAAAAAAGAAGAAGATACAATCTGGCACAGATGGGCGGTTGGTGGTTCTATCCCTTGGGTGCATAACAATGGAACTGGTAACGAGGAGTGTGTGTGGGTCAGATGGAGCTACAATACATGAGTCACTGAAGGCTTCCTGAGTTCTTCTGGGCAGGATTTTGAAGGAAGGAGAGCAGTGTTTCTTGCAGAAATAGAGTCAGGCATGGCCCCATGGGCATGTGCAAAGGTTGGGCTGGTAAGAACGTGGTGTAGGCAGAGGGAACAGGAGTTGTATTGCCAGAGGGCGAAGTACAAGGAGCGGGAGAAGAAAGAGTCAGAAAGATGACAGGGCTGGATCCTGAAGGCAGTGTGCCGCCGCATCGTGGACTTCATCCTCCAAGGAGAAGAATCGTAGGCAATGAGAGAGAGGCCTTCACGCTCGTTTTCACAGCCAGGGAGTGAAGAGATTGGCAGAGACTGTCAGAGAACTGAAGACGCCGTTGCAATGGCCATTGGAAGATGGTGAGGGCAGTGCCAAGTAGAGGGGACGGGGGATGTCCAGAGTGAGGACTGCACTAGACTTGGTGACTGGGTGGGGAAGAGGCAGGGAGTAAGCCTGGAAAATCAAACACCATCATATAACTTTAATCAGCAAAGAAGGGGGTGTATAATGGAAGGTACGTGTCCTAAAACTGCTTGGTTAATGTTAAATTCACACATCTTTTGGGAAATCTTTATCCCATAAATTGTAAACATTAGGAAAAGTCCAATTCTCTCTCTTTTTTTTTTATTGAGTTAATGATAGGTTACAATCTTGTGAAATTTCAGTTGTACATTAATGTTTGTCAGTCATGTTGTAGGTGCACCACTTCACCCTTTGTGCCCACCCCCCACCCCACCTTTCCCCTGGTATCCACTAAACTGTTCTTAGTCCATAATTTTAAATCCTCATATGAGTGGAGTCATACACAGATTATCTTTCTCTCGCTGGCTTATTTCACTTAACATAATTCCCTCAAGGTCCATCCACGTAATTGCAAATGGAATGATTTTGTTCTGTTTTGCAGCTGAGTAGTATTCCATTGTATATATGTACCACATCTTCTTTATCCATTCGTCTGTTGATGGGCACTTAGGTTGCTTCCATGTCTTGGCTATTGTAAATAATGCTGCAATAAACATTGGGGTGCATAGGACTTTTGGGATTGCTGACTTCAAGCTCTTTGGATAAATACCCAGTAGTGGGATGGCTGGATCGTATGGTAGTTCTATTTTTAATTTTTTGAGGAATCTCCATACTGTTTTCCAAAGTGGCTGCACCACTTTGCATTCCCACCAGCAGTGTATGAGGGTTCCTTTTCCTCCGCAACCTCTCCAACATTTGTTACTATTAGTTTTAGATATTTTTGTCATTCTAACGGGTGTAAGGTGATATCTTAGTGTAGTTTTGCCAATTCTCTTAATTCACAAAAAAAAAAAAAGGGGAGAATCATCTTTTATGAAGAATGTCTTTTCATTTAAATTGACATGCACAGATTTAAAAGAACGGTGACAACTGCAAAAAGTCCTAGCGGGTCTCTGGAAAATTCCACCAGGAAGGCGGTAGCCTTAGAGGCTGAAGTCAGCCCCATCTGAGTGGTCTCCGCCAGGAAATTTTTCCTGACACCTGCAACGTTCAAAATCCTGTCCTGTCTGTTTAGGAGGCACAGTCCAGCACCAGAGTGAGCACGTGCACCCGTCATCCTCATGCCGTGATAAGCATCTTGCTGGAGCTTTATATACACTATTTCTTTTTATTTTTTTATTTTTTTGGCACCTAGGCTAACAACTGTTGCCAATCTTTTTTTTTTTTCTGCTTTATCTCCCCAAACCCCCCCTGTACACAGTTGTATATCTTAGTTGCAGGTCCTTCTAGTTGTGGGATGTGGGACGCCGCCTCAACGTGGCCTGACGAGTGGTGCCATGTCCGCGCCCAGGATCCGAACCCTGGGCCACTGCAGCGGAGCGCATGAACTTAACCACTCAGCCACGGAGCCAGCCCCACATTACTTCTTTTTAATTAATTAGTTTCAACAAACGTATTGAGCACCTGTGACCCACTAGGAAGTGTTCCAGGCATTGGTGATATGGTAGCAAATGAGTCACTGAGTTCCCTGGCCTCATGGAGAGTACATGCTAGTGAGAGAGAGAGAGTAAATAGACACTTGAGGTCAAGCTCTTTTTTTAAAAAAATATTTTATTTTTCCTTTTTCTAGTTGTGTATTTTTAGTTGTGGGTCCTTCTAGTTGTAGCATGTGGGACGCCGCCTCAACATGGCTGATGAGTGGTACCATGTCCTCGCCCAGGATTCGAACTGGCGAAACCCCGGGCCATGGAAGAGGAGCGTGCGAACTTAAACACGGCCACGGGGCCAGCCCCAAGAGAGTAAATAGATTAAGATAATTTTGGGTAGTGGTAAGTGCTTCAAAGAAAATAAAAAGGATTTATTGTGTGGAGAGTGATGGGTAGTCAAGGAAGGCCGTCCGAGGAGGTGATATCAGAGGTTTGAATGCTGAGAGGTGTTCCAGGCACAGGGGAGACCACATGCAAGGGCTCTGGGTGTGTTCAAGAAACACACGAAGGCCAGCATGTGGGGAGTGTGCGGAACAAGGGGAAGGTCGGGCGCTGTGATGGGAAGATGTAATCAGTCTTATTTATATTCTTCAAGGATCGTTGTGGCTACAGTGTGGAGAATGAATCATAGGAGGGCAAGGCTGCAAGCAGGGAGGCCCATTAGGAGGATGCTGTGTTGTTCAGGCAAGAAATGATGGCTTGGGCTAGGGCCAGGCCCATGGGGCTGGAGAAGAGAGGACAGATTCAGTATGTGTTTTGGAGATAAAGCTGACAGGGCTTGCAGATGAATATGAAGCTAGAGGAGACAGAGGAAATGAAGGAAATGAAGATGGCCCTGGGCCTAGGCCTGGATAACTGGGAAGATGCTATCCCGTTGGCTGAAGTGGGGAAGGCATGGGGATGAGTGAGGTTGGACAGGGGTGCTGGGCAGAGGGGGTGCATTAAGAATTCCGTTCTGCATATTTCCATCTCAGACGCCCATTACACACCCAGGTGGAGTATTAAAATTGGCCTGTTGATAGAAGATCTAGAGCTCAGGGTGTAGCCAGGGATAAACAAGGAAGGAATGCTTCCCATTTGACGTGACGAGGAATCCTAAACCCAGAGAAGTGGAAGAACTTAGCCGAGGTCACCTGTAGCTGGGAAATGGTGGCGCTCAGACCAGAGCCCAGTCTCGTCTAACACCCAAGCTTTTCCCATAGCACTGTGCTAGGTGGGGGTCCTAAGCATGGAGGTGGTGGGGGGAGCTTTATTCTGAGCAGATTTGTCCAGATGAGGACACCCAAAGTAAACAGGCAGGACTCTCAGAAATATCACAAGGGAGTTACTCATGAGTCTCAGGGGAGAAATAAATGAGTGAATGAGTGAGTCAGATTGACTATCCGATGACCCAAGGAGGAATTAGTTTCACAAAATTTGGATTCCTTCTGGTGCTCACAATGAAGTCAGTGAAATGATACACCTTGCCAAAGTCTTTCCTTGAACCCCGTGGTACCTGGATTCAAACAGGGAAAGTGCTGGGAGGTGGAAAAAGCCCAGGTGAAGATCACTTGGGTCCCTTCCTGTGGGCCTCCCCTTGCATGTATTGACAGCACCTCCGCCGTGACCCCCCCCCACCAACGGTGAGGACTTGACTGTAGGTGCAGAAGCTAAGGGGAGCAGGGACACACCGCAGGGTCTCCAGCCTGCCTCTGCTGGCTAGGGAAAGTTTGAGACCTATTGGGAGATGCTCATGAGGGAGACGGGAGGAGGAAGGCAGGGGGCCAGTCCAATCCCTCTCTAAATGTGTTATCTGGAAGGGGAAATGGTGTGGAAAAAGGAGAATATTGCTCTTCCACTCTGCTTCTCACAACTGCCTAAGAGTGCTGATGATTCGAGAGTTAAGGAGTCCAGGTTCGAAGGCCACGGAAGCTGCACATGGAATGAGTCTCGGATTTCATATGATGAACGTGTGCATCTCTGCTCTTTAATTTACAAAGAGTGCCTGCCCTTTGAGCCTGCAACTTTAGCTTTTTTCACAAGCACATTACAAAGCATTTTAATGTTGAATAGCATACTTATATTTCAAATTTATGGCTTGCATTGTTCAAAATGGAGTTATGAAAAGTATAGTTTAATAAAGTCATTTCTGTGTTGGGTTTTTTTTCTTCTGCAGCACCCACAAGCCGTATATATTATTCAGAAATAGCTTGCCTCTGGACCTTTCCCTCTGAGATAGAAATTCATTTCACCTGGCTATAAATCAGGTTCAGAGATACCTTTAATCCATAAAAGCAAAGAAAACATACTTGATAACCCTGGTGTTAAAATACATATCAGGAAAATAATTTTCTCCGCAAGATGCAAAGAGGAAGTGTTTGCATAATCTGTGTGTGTGTGTGTGTGTGTTTGTGCTTCTGTTCCACAGCTGCGTTAACCTTTCCTTTTGATTAGAACTATCATGAATCCACCTGCAGAACATTTGGCTCCCTTCCCTGGGGTGGAGCAGAGGTGCCATGATTAACTAGCGTGTGCAAACGCTACCAGGTGGCCAAGAGGCCAAGCCATTTTTCAATCCAGAGAAGAAGCGATGCTTGATCTCCTTTGCATGGAGCCCCTAATAAGATTCCCCGGCACCAGTCAGAAAGATTGACTGGGGCTGGTGTTTCCAGGACAAACCCATTCTCTCGGCAATAGGCGTTTTTAGCTGTGATCTACCCATCTAAGCAACCAGGGACAAGCAATGATTTTTGTTAGGGGAGCCTTAGTTGTGAAGGATAAACAAAATGTATTTATAAGCAAACTGTCAGGAGCTCTAGCCCAACTGGGTAGCAGAACCCACCACCGAAATTCCCTGGGCCTTGAATCCCCCATCTGTGGAATGGAAATAGACTCGCTCTCTGAGGACACTTTGATTCTAAATTTCTCTGTAATTCCCAGTTCTTCCTCAGTCGCTTTGCCTGGAGTCCACCCTTTGTGTCCTCCGGTTACCACCTGACCTGTGGTTTCGTTTCCCCGCTCCTCTCTGTGGCTCCAGAAGCGTGTGCAGCACACTGTGGACCTCAGCACAGACGGTTAGAGCAGGACTCAAGCTGCTTCTCCCCACTGGCCAAACTGTGGAGTGAGGCAGCTGGTTGATGCAGAGAAGTGTTGGCCAGGCTGCACAGACGCCCATGTGACAGGCCAGGGCTGTGTTGCTGAGGGGCTGGATTGGCTACTGTTCTGACTATTCCTTCAGGGTCCAGGGCCCTTGGACTGTGTGGACTGGCGGATGGCTGTGGAGATGCATAAATAGGATCAGAATATTTCACTCCGGACAGAATGCCGACCTGGTCTGTTTTTGACTTGGACAGAAAAAGCCAAGAGGTGGAAACCAATGTGCGTCGACTTCCCACAAGCTCGTGGGCACCGTGTGAAGCATTTTACCCTCACTTTAACTGAGTCCTTACATAAATAACCCTGTAAGATGAGCATTCTTTTCCCCATTTTACTGTAAGGAAACTGAGGCTCAGAAAGGGAAAGTGACTTCTCCGAGGTCACATTGCTGGGAAATCAGAGACAGGATTTACACCTGGATCTGATCCTCACCCTTACACTTTTATACCAGTGCTCCTAAACTTTAGCGTGCACAGAATCACCCGGAAGGCTTGTAAAAACAGCGGGGCCAACCCCCTGTAGGCATAGCGTGGGCCCCTGAAGTTGTGTTTCTAAGAGGTTCTCAGGTGCTGCTCCACTAGCCCAGGGGCCTCACTTTGACAACCGCTGGCCTAACCATGGTGCCCCATTAACCAATCCATAAATGTTTCTTGAGCACCTACTGTGTGCCCAGCCCTGGGCCTGGTTCTCTGGGGACACAGAGAAGGAAACAGCATTGACCTTGACCTCATAGAAGTGAGATTTTGGAGGAAAGAATAATCAACCCATGAAAAAATGAGAGGAAAATAGCAGGTAGTGCCTCCTGCGGGGGAAAGCCACGTGGCCTGGATAGCAGGTGAGGAAGGAAGCAAGAAAGGCCAGAAGAGGCTGGAGGAGGCAAGGCCAGGGCTGGGTCTTGTGAGACCGGAGAGCTGCGGGGAGAAGGGCAGGCATCCAGGGAGCAAGCGTGCAGTTAGCATCTGGGGAAATGCAAAGGACTCCGAGCAAACCGGCCTGTGAGACAGGGGCCTGAATGATGATGATTATAATGATACCAGCAGCTGCCACTCACGCGACCAGGAGCACACGCCACCAGCCAATGGACAGAGCTCTTCACAAATACCGTCAAAATGAATCCTCAAAAGACGTGGATGCAGTTGCTAATAGCTCCACTTACAGCCACTGCTCTCTGCTGCTTCTAGACCTGGACTCGAATGTCCAGTGACGGGACTGAAGTTAGACAGACGGACGTCACCTGATTAACTAGACTGTGTTTCTGGGGCAGAAGGAGAGAAACAAGAGTGGGAGCGTGACCTGCTTGCCCTCTGCCTGCCACAGGCACGTGTTTATGCTGCTAGAACGTGGAAGAGGTGCCTAAGTGGCTTTTAGCAATTGTAAGGAAAGATTCATCTTCAAGTCAGAAATACTTGACCATTTGGTCCTATCTAGTGTTTTTCTTTCCAAACAGGCCGGCAGTTGTCTTGAAGGGAGAAAAATTAAACAGCAGACATTTACATAATTGCAGGGCCCAAGTGAGTGAGATAAATCCTTCAGAAGGGGTTTTGTCAGCCCCTTACATATTATGTTCGGTGGAAAACCCTGCCAGCTGGATGTCCCGTGACGGAGGGGTTCTACAGCCACATGAGACTGGGAAAGTCTGCATCCTGTGTCCCGCTGTTGAAGAGACAAAGCATCTTTCCTAGACTAAAGGCTCTGTAAAGTTCTTCAGTGCAGAAATCAGCTTCTTTTGCTGTTAATTCCTCATATCCCAAACTTAGTCAATTGTGAGCCATTTCTCTTTTGACCACCAAATTCTCTATGCAGCTGAGCCCCATGGCAAACGCAGTGAAACACAGGGCTCTGTGAATGCTAGCTGAGACCCCCTAGAAGTGTTCACGGCAAGGACAGTGGAGAGAACCTTTATCTCGCTCCACATCTCGTGGCCTGCAGGCTGGGTGCCTTGGACGTGCCCAGGGACGATTCCATAAGCCACAGAGCTGAGGCAAAGTGAGCTGTCAGAGAATGTCCAGGGGCTGGAGTGTGATGGCTCCAGCACAGACTTCCTATAGAGCCCAGAAAACAATTGCTGTCTGGCGGGGGCAGCACACTGGGCTCTGGGGAACATAAACTGCCCCAAACGGGGAGGTCTCATCCAGCTGGGTCCAGAAGTCCCGGTGGCTCCAGTGGAAATGTAAGGAAGAGTCTGTCAGAAGTGACCTGTGTCTTGGGCAGCCATGGAAAGTGCATAAACTGGGGTGGTCTGACCTGCTGATGGGATGGCCCCCCCAGAGGTTGTGGAGCGCAGCTCTGGCCTGGAGATAGGCCACCTGGCTTCAAATTCCACCTCTATTTCTTCCTCACGACGTAACCCGGGACAAGTGACATAGCTTCTCTGACCCACTTTCCTCCCTGGGAAAATGGAGATAACATAATACTTACCTCACGGGTTTGTTGGGAGAATAAAGTGCGTAAGGTTTCCCAAGGGAGGTTCCACCACTGGACACCATTCCTGGTTGGGTCAGAGGCATGTCTTAATTACCACTCCAAATATTACCAAGGGTCCACACAGCATGGCCCCCAGATTCACCTTACCTAAAACTTAGCTCCTATGTTCCCTCATAAAATTAATTCTGTCTCTGATTTCCCTGCCTCTTGCCTTGCTCTCCCAAGCTCAAAACCACTATTTTCTCCACCCAACTTGATTCCTCCACACATCCACCCATTTATCAAACCCTTGTGATTGCTTTTTATGCTGTGTATGCTTAGACAAGTCACTTAACCTCTCTGGGCCTCATGTTGTCACCTATGACATGAGGAGCAGGTGTTTAAATAGTGGCTTTCAAATTTCTTAAACCATAGAAGTCTTTTTCCAGACAGCCCCCTGTGAGGAAATCCAAGATCTAAAATGACCCAGAGATTCTGAGTCTGGGGTAAGGCCCAGAAATCTGTGCTTTTTACATCTTCCTAGGTGATCCTGATGGGCAGCCCGCTTTGGGACCCATTGGTGAATTCTTAGACATGGCAGGTTCTCAACAAATAGTAGCAAACAGTAGTTGAGCAAGACCCTGGTCTCGATGCACCAGCTCACACGCACTTGAGCCTGTTTCTCTCTTTAACTTAGGATATAGCTGTGTAATCCTTTTACCTCCCAGGCTACCTGATGGTACTTGAAATTATTATCTTATGACAGAAGCTGACTTTATACAATTTAGGGACCAAAAGACCAGTCAGGGCCCTTCCCCATGCAAATGGGATTCTGTTGTGGGTCCCCAACTGCGGTCAAGTTGCCCACCCAGAGTGAAGTGCAAGCAGCCAGCTTAGGCCTCTCTTTGGTCCTTTGGGAGGAGAAGAGTGATAGTGACCAAAGAGAGATTCAGAAGGAAATGAGGAGATAGGGTGAGCGAAGTGATGCCTGGCTACAGCAGAAGGACAGCAGAAGGGCTGGGGGTACAGCCAGCAAAGATATTAATTCTCCAAATTGACAGGAGCTCCCTGAACTGTTGGTCACTCCTGGTCTCACTCACGGGCACAATAGTATTTATCCCTACGAGACGGTAGAGAGAAGTTTAACCACTCACTTACCAGAGAGATGCGGCTGGAGTTCTCAGAGAAGCAGCACTCAGTGTGTCTAAACTGTTCTCACTCTCGACATCATTATGACCTCGGGTTATGACAGAATCAATCTCAGTGGTTTTGAAACCTTCCAGGTGGACTTTCTAAAAAAAGATTAAAGATTTAGATTAGCGTCCAAAGATAATGGAGAATTCACAGGACTAAAGGAGGTCAAATATGATTTGGCTAGAGACCAACAGCTTAATAACGTTCATCGCAAGTTCTGGAATTATCCTCTGCTTCTAGATCTATTCCAGAGGACAGTGACATTTTATGCACAACCAGAGATTAGCAAGGAGGTGGGCTCAGCGTTTAGCTTCTTACTGTAAAACTCGAAGCTTAGGAAATGAAACACCCCATTGAAGGGGATGCTCCCTTAGAGACTCACTACCAGTTTCTAAGAAATGACTAAGATTTCCTCCAAAATATCAAGGAGAAGAAAAGCTGTAGCTGGAGCCAATGGGGCAAAGTCCTGGTAATTGTTGCATCTGGGTGATGGGTGTGCGGAGTGCATTGTACTTTCCTCTCTACTTTGGTTTGTCTGAAATTTTTCATAATAAAAATAGAAACAGTTATTCATCTTTTCCTTAAAAGAAATCCCTGAGTGAGCGTTTATTAAGTGTTTGGAATACGCTTAAAGCTGTACTGGGGACCCACGGCCGAGGCAGAACAGCCTGGCTAAGTCAGCCCCCGTCTGCTTCAAAAAGGGTGGTTTGTATGCATCCTTCCCTGCTGTGGACATTAACAAAAGTTCCATCTTTACCCATGATCTAGACTGGTTACTTTTTGTTTTACACCATGAAGACTTCTGTTAGCAGATTCCTAGGAGGAAACCCAGTATGGCAAATAGAACGGAGCTGCAGTGGTGGAGGGGCGTGTCTGCGCGTGTCTGTGGGCGTGTGTGTGTGTGTGCATGCACGCGCACACTGGGGAGTTGCAGCTCAAGGGTGAGCCCTGCCTGCTGCCTCCCCCTCCCTTCAGGGCTCCCGGGGAGGCACCAAGAGACCCCGGGTTTCCCGACAATTGACTGAGAGGCCCAAACTTGTCATGGGTAAGACAACTCTGGTTTCCCACTTAAGCAAAGAAATGTGGCCTGTCCATGATCTGTGTCTCTGGTGCTGAATGGCCTTGTTAAAGAAATGAATGAGTCTGGCTGAGTACATCATAACCTCCACAACTCCCTTTGCCAACAGATATTGATTTCGCCACCCGCAAGATCGCAGTACATCTGATTCAGACGAAGATCATTGATCAAGACGGCGATAACTTCAAGACGAAAACCAACAGCACGTTCCGCAACTACAATTTGGATTTCACTGTTGGGGTGGAGTTTGATGAGTACACAAAAGGCCTGGACAACCGGACAGTTAAGGTACTGCCCACCGGCTGGCGCTTTAACCTTGTGAACTCTTCATGCAAGGGCCAGCTGTCAGGCTTCCCACTGAAACGATGACAGGACCCACCTGGGAGGGATCAGGCAAGGGGGCCAGATGGGCTTACTGCTGCTGGCAAAAAGCAATGAGCAATTATTGAAAGTTTAGTAGGAAGAGACAAGCTGGCTTCTGCACTACTCTTAAAAGCAAGGAGAGATTAAAGGCCGCTGACCTCTCCAGGACCCAGGGTAGAAGGGCAACTCATATACTACATGGACCCGGTGGGCAAAATGAAGAGGGCAAGGCGGAATGTCATCAGTGGGGGCATGGGAACAGTGACGGTGCGAGCTGGATAGCACAGCTTTGTCAAAGGGGTGGCCATGCTCAGCACCAGAAAGCATTGCTGCGGAGGAAGGGGGCCTTACGTTGCCAGAGTTTTTTTCTTCTCAAGAGATGTTGAGAATTCAGATGTTTTTATAGGAGATATCTCAATTTTAGATGAACTCAAATGATGTAATATTTTTTTAGAAAACTGCAATGCAAATCAAACAAAAAAGTCAGTCGACTAAATGAAGTCACGGTGTCTCCAGTCCTAGTAACTTAGAGAAGTCTTTGGCAAGTTTGTGGCTTTTTGCCTCAGCATCACCTTAACTCACAGGACATAACCCGGGAAATCCTCCACGAGGCCGAAGGTCAGACTTCCAGCCTCTTGAACTGCTTGGACGTATGGAGGACCCTGAAAGCCAGCAGACAACCCTGAGCACAGAGCGGGCAGTTATCTCAAAGCCCAAGAACTTGCATCTGCAGAAAAGGCAGCCCTCGCCCAGAGGAGCTGTCTGTCCATAAGGCAGAGGATGGGGGCAGCAGGGAGAGGCAGGGTGGTGGTGGAGAGCGCAGGTGGTAACAGCAATCTCCCCTCCTCTGGCATTGCTATGTGGTATCACAGCCCAGTGGTGGGTTTTTGCAGTGTTCACACTCTGGCTCAGCGCGCCTGCCTTTGGTTTTCCAAATCCAGTTACACTTGGTCATCCTCACAAACAGGAATGGGGGGAAATCCAATCTCAGTCATATTTAAGGATTTCCCTACCCCACACTTAGCAGCATACAAGAACCCTGGGGATTACACAGGCCAGGAAACTTGGAAGGGTTTCCGGTTTGTCATTTGGCATAGTTGCCATTGACAGCTCAGGGCCATGCTCATGCAGTTTATATGAGCATGGGTGGCTTGAATATTGATAGCACCCACTCCCTCTGCCAACGCAGCCACCAGGACATCTGCTCTGGTTCTCAAGCTGAGAGAGGGCAGGGCTGACTATCCATCCCCAGGGATCCATGCTGTCACCTCCAGCAGAGGGTCGGCTCCTTGGAATGTCACCAAGAAGCAGGACCCTCCACGCTGCCCTCCCCATTCACCACTCTCCGCGCTCTCCCCAGGGTGCCACTCTTCTCCAGGGCTTCCAGAAGCTCTTTCAAAGTCAACTCTCCTCCAGAGCAAGGGACTCAGCCTGGCTCCTCTCCTGGGGTGGGGAGGAAGAGCTCTTATCATTCTTTGGTGGTGACTCTAAAGCCAAGAAAGCAGGACACATTTTATTTCTCAGTCAAGGTGTCCTGCAGCGTTGATAATCTCACCCATCAAGTCAAGGCTGAATTATATCTAGTGCTCCTTTTTAAAGAAAAGTAGGAAATGAAAAGCACTTTGGAAACGCTTCCATCAGAGCAGCCTCGGCATGAGGGCCTAAGCTTCCGGGCCCTGGACCGGCCCCTTGGAGAAGACTCCCCCGAGGGGTTGATGGATGGACGGATGAGGCTTTTCTGAACTGTGCGGCTGGAAGGCCAATTCATCAGACACCAGAAATGATAGAAAAATTTGTCTCTCTGCTGTTCTAACCTAGTCAGTTCAAAGTGATTCATTGTCCCTCGCCTTTCAGTGTTGGGTGTGGGGTGCTGAAAAGCAGGCTTGTCCACTCTGATTCATTCATTCTTTCGTCACCACTGATGGTAGCAAACTCACTCTTCTTGAGATAAATCATGTCCTTTTGGCCCTTCCTGACCCTTAAAGGATTCTGTCTGTTAACGCCTGCCCTTCTTCTGCCTCTCCACCTTCCCTCTGAGCCCCGTCCTCTCCCCAGGATCAGCTCTTAGCTCTGCAGAGGGAGATAATCTCCTTCCCCACTTCTTGTCTCTGCTTTGCCTGCAGCAAAAAGTCAGGGCAATACACACACACACACACACGTGCACACATGCACACCGAGGAGACTGGTAGGGGCTGAGAAGTACTCAGGACAGATTTACCCAGTCTCTAGTAAAAGATTGTTCCCATGAGAATAACAACACAGAGCAGGTGGCCTTGGGACCATCTACTTCCTATAACTTGACTGGAGCCCTTCAGCTGGAAAGGGACCACAGGGAGTGGGGGTGTCTATTTCTCTGATTAATTTCTGTTGCTCATACTTGTGGCATGCCTGAGTGCACACACAAGCTGTGTGCATGGGTGCAAGTGAGTCTGTGCACAAGTGTCTGTGTGCATATATGTGTGTGTGTGTGCATGCACACATATGTGTGCATGTGTGTAGTACTCCTTGTGCTCTTCCCCAGGGCTCCACCACTTCTCAACTCCTCGGTCTCCCTGACGAACACCTCTGAAAATCTCCCCACTCAGCAGTTCGGCTGAGAGGTGTGTATGGGGTGGGGTTGCAGCCAAGGGCCTACAGGGCACCCAGTTCTCTGCCATCCCGGAGCAGGAGCAATGGACCACATTGATCATGGCGTTGGCTCTTCCCTGAGGGGCCCAGATCAGATATATGTCATATATATTCCTAACTTCCTACCTTGACTTGTTTCTAAGAGGATTTAAAGCCCCTTTCAAAAATACACGAGCTACCCAAAATAAAATTTAAAAAAAGTAATTAATATTCGTGCCACAGAATATGATGCAGCCATAAAGAGGAATGGAGTACTGACGCATGCTACAACATGGATGAACTTGGAAAACATTACGCTAAGTGAGAGAAGCCAGACACAAAAGGCCACGTATTCTATCATTCACATGAAATGTCCAGAATAGGCAAATCCAGAGACAGAAAGTGGTTGCCAGGCGCAGAGGGAATGAGCAGTGAATGCTGATAGGGGTTTCTTTAGGGTTGATGAAAATGTTCTGGATTTAGATAGTGGTGATGGTTTTACAACCTGTGAATATACTAAAACTAACTGAATTGTAGACTTTCAAAAGGTGAATTTTATGGCATGTGAATTTATCTCAATTAAAAAAATAAGTAATTGAGGCAGATTGCAAGGGCAGGGAAAAGCAGATATGAACGATGGCAGTTAGAGCCAATAATGCCACTGTGAGGTCAGGAGGAGCCAGGGGCGACCCCAGGAGAAACCGCCTCCTCCAGGAGGGCCCCCTCCTCAGGGATTGCCAGAGGGGATGGCAGGCACACAGGAGTAACTCTTGTGTAAGGGCAAGTGCGCTGGGGAGGGTTTAAACATATTAATAGTGTCCTTCACTGCTCTTAATTTGAAGAGCTATTTTCCTTTAAAAAAACAAACTTATTTGGGAGTGATTCAACTTTACAGAAAAGTTGCAAGAATATAACAAAGAACCCCTGCACACTCTTTACCAAGAGTTACCTAGTGTTAACTTTTTGCCACATTTGTTTCCTCATTTGTACACGTTACCTTCAAATAATGCAGTCTGTATTTCCCAAGACTTAGGATAGTCTCTTACGCAACCACAGCATAGCTGTCAACTTCTATAAATTGAACAATGAACAGTGCCTGTATCTAATGCATCAGAAAAGGCTGTTTGTGATGACGTTGACATTGGATGCTGTGACGGGAAATTGCAGCGTGGGCCCACCTTCCTTCTTTAATTCCCTGCGAGGGCATCCACCCTGGGGACGCTGTCCTTCTCCATGCCCCAGCTATCCGCACTGATACTCATCTCCTCAACTTCAAGATCTTTCGAGGCAACTGAGCCTCTTTTTAAAGCCTCCTCTGATCCAGGGCTGAAGGACACCAAGTAAAAGCAAATTGAATTGTGGTATTGTAGTTCATTTAACCACTCTCCTCTCTCTTCTTCTCATTTTCTGTTTTACGTAGGAGTAAGGCTATAATAGTGAAGGTATTACCGTGATTCATGGGAAACCAATTTACTTTAGGGTCAGGATACCTTTTACTCTTGCTGCCCAATATGGGTTATTAAGATGAAATATTAGGACAGGCCCCCAAGCACTAACGTTTTTCTGCTCTGTTTCTTCTACAAAGTTTGGTAAGTCCCTGCTACACGTGAGGCTTGGGTCAATGAGTCAGACCCTCCTCCCTGCCCTCAGAGCTCTCACAGCCTCATGAGGAAGCAGACAAGAAGACGGACAGTTTACCATCTAGTGTCCATATTGATGGACACGCGTGTACTCCCGTGGTACCCTAGAAACCAAGGCAAGGAGGTGGGCTGGCTGAGTTGCTGTCAAAAACTATCCTCAATGAAGACTACTGACGTGCTCGTTTATCCCCCTGTGGATTTACCTCAAGATTCTGTTTCAGCAAAATCATTCCATCACAGATTCACTCAACAATGCTTACCAAGCACCCCTATGGGCTGGTGTCTGCACCGAGTCTGGGGTTGCAGAAATGACCAGCTGACATAGCCTCTCCTTCCATGGAGCTTATTGTCTAATGCGGGAGACAGACGTGAATTCAACCAACATGTATTAGGTGTCAGTGTGTGTAAGGCAACCTGGGACCGTGGGGCTTATGAGACTTAGTCCTTGCCCGAATGGGAGCCATGAGTCCTTCCTCATCTGTCTGGGAGGATATTCAGAGGCCGAGGCCAACAGTGGGCAACCACACATGAATATTCCAGACAACATCTCCTTCCCAGAAGAGCAAGGGGAGCAACCTGGGAATTAAGCTTCTCCAAGACATTGGAAGATGTGAGGCTTAGAGTGGACCTGAAAGAGGAGGAGACATGTTTTCTTTAGAAAGCCTAGAATTTTATTTTGAAATTAATTTGGGGAATATTAATACATGCAGATGGTTTAAAAAAAGAAACAAACCTGAACAGTAAAAGGCAAAAGTTCCTTCCCATCCTTCTCTCCCCGGGGACAATCACCATTACGGCTTCTTTCACCTCCTCGCAGAGAAGCTGTGCAAGCAGCGCGTGCACAGGCGCCCCCTGTTGTTTCATGCACATGGCCCTGCTCTTCACTCTCTTACCTGAGACTGCTCACTGTGGAGACCGCTCTTCTCCTAAGTACAGAATCACCTCCTCCTCTCCAGGGCAGCAGAGCAGCGACGCAACACACCATGTTTAACCAGCCGCCCGCCGACAGGATTTATGAGGCCTCCGGGCCTTTGCTGTAACAAACAATGCTGCGATGTGTTGAGGAGTAAAATGAGGAGGAGTAAAACTGTACATGAAATATGTAATATGGGCAAGGTCAAATATTATTTTAGAAATAGGTAGACTTAACAATCTGTAGAAAACAGATTTGTACCAGAAAAACAGATGTGAATGTGCAAGGACAGTGAACAAAAATAACACAGGGCAGTTTATCACCAACTGGGTTTACAAGACGCAGAAGAGAGGAAACGTCTGGTCCTTAGCATAATATTGTTCATAGAGGCACGGTAAGGCTTGCACGCACTGGAAGAAAACCACCTAGCCTCAGGGTCATTGCTGAGGAAGGACAGCAATCACACAAACCACCACCTGATGGGAACAACGTCAGCATCTCAGGAGGTGCGTGTGCAAGCTTACCGTAGCCCTGGAGGGCCACTGGGGTAGTCCAGATTGTCCGAGTCAGGTACTAGGGCACGTAAAGGGAGAACGGAAGGAGGAGGAGTTGGGGGTGTATCATTTGTAAACGGATGCACAGAGGTTGGAGTCTCTTGGAGTTCAGCAGGCTTGTGGCTTCTCCGACCTGTTGGTCAGCTCAGCCTGGTTGTCCAGCACCAGCTCTGCATCTCTGCTGCCGCCTCTGTGCAGCTAACAAGTCAGCACTGCTGCCTGGAGGAAAGCCAGGACCGGGAGATGGCCCACCTTCCTGGGTCTGAATGATGAGGCTGGCCCTGGAGCGGTCTGCACGCCCGCCCCCCGCTGGTTAGGCGGCCTCCCTCCCTTTGTGGTTGCCCTTCAGTGGTAGTCCTCCCAAAGTGATTCCTGTAGGGAAAATTCCCAGAAGGAGAATTTCGTGGTCGGAGTATACACAATGTTACATTTTGAAATGCAATATAAAATTGCCCTGTGAAAAGATTCGTTCCAATTTATGTGCCCACCAGCCATGCATGAGGGCAGCTGCTTCTCCGCACCAGCCCCCCACAATTCCGTGTGTTATCAGACTCTTTGATCTTTAACCAGATGATGAATTCTATCTGAAAAACAGCCTTAATTTACATTTCTCTTATTATGAGTGAGGTTGAATATCTTATGTTTAAAAGCCATCTGCTAGGGATTTTTCCCCCCTGTAAGCTATTGGTTCGTGTCCTTTGTTGAATTTCCTGTCAGGTTAATGATCTTTTTCTTGTTGATTTACAGGAGCCCTTTACATATAAGATCTTTGTCTGAGGTGTGTTACAATTATTTTTCCCAGTTTGTTATTCGTCTGCTGACTTTGAGGTACTTTCCCCTTCCAGAAATTTTACATCATTATGACAAATAAAAATGGCAAGTAATAGGATATATTGGAATATATGAGGAAGCCATTTGGTGTAAACCTAATTCGGCCTGACCTTGTCTTTCCAAAAGGGCCTGACCAAGGCCGTTGAGCATGCATTGTCTATCTGCTTTAGATATTCCGTATGGCAACAGCAAAGGCCCTTGAGATAAAGGTGCAACTTCCTTCCCCCTCCCAACATTGGCGTCTCCTTAAGGATTAAGCATCTTTCCTTAGGCTAGAAACTGATTGCTGCGCTCACCTGTGACCACCCAGCTTGAGACAATAGACTTGCCTCCTGCTACGCCCACCAAGATAGCAGACCACTACCCGCTGTGTCCATTAAGCGCTGTGCCGACAGGGCAATCTTGTGACTATTGTGGGAGGGACATTTCAATCATATGTGAAACACCCTCTTTGAGGGTATATAACCACCCTGTGTACCCCCACTTCTTTGGAGTGCTTAGTTCCTTTGTGGAAAGACTCTCCTGGGTTATAATCCTAAAATTTAAGCTCAGAACAAACTCACCCAAATTTTCATTTATAGATTGGTTATGGATTATTTTCGTCAACAGTTCTATAGTTAAATTCATCATCTTTTCCCCCACTGATTTGAAAGGCTGCTGTCTTTACCGAGTGGTAAAATGGAAGAGTGGAATTCTTTAAAAGAGAACAGAAATAGCCAGGATGAGCCGGTTTGGCTGGAATGGAGGGTGTACGTGGAAGTGGGACTGGATGGATCTCAGCTTGGCTGGGGCTGAGGGCTCTGCCCCGTGGGCAAGCAGGGGCGCAGGACTGGCTGCAGGGTCACACTTGTTCAGTCCCAATCAAGACCATACGTTTGATTTGCTCGGGAATCTGTCATTGCAGGCGCTGGTCACCTGGGAAGGTGATGTCCTTGTGTGTGTGCAGAAGGGGGAGAAGGAGAACCGTGGCTGGAGGCAGTGGGTTGAAGGGGACAAGCTGTACCTGGTAAGCCCCCAGAGTCTGCCCGGCTCCCTTCCACTGTGCTTACACCGACTGCGGGTTCACCTAGCCAAGGGCTTTGACAAGAAAAATGGCCCTGCCCTCCTCCCCTGAGCTCCAGCCAAATGCCTGTGGTCATATACCAGAAAACCATTCCCATCTGGCTCAGGGGACTCCGGGAAGAAATCTGTATGGCTGTTTCTGTGAACGGCTGCAATTAAAACGAGAGTCCAAACTGCTGAGTTAGGGAGCCGAGATCCAAGGGGAAATGCAGGGACCCTGTTAAAGACCAGCTGGGGAGAGATGCAAGGCACAGAATTAAGATGCCCTGGAGGGGGTGGGACCAGCCTCCTCGTGGTTATGTGAGCCTGGAAGAAGAGGGGTTGGGGTGGGGTGGAGGTGGCAGGGACAGGAGGCAGCTGGGTCTGGGAACTGCCTGTATACCGCAGGCATTGGCCTCTCATCATAAGGTATGTCCACCTGGCCCCCAAATATTTTAGGTTATTTGGTACTGGAACAGAGCAGTAGGAACAATTGCTGATATCCTTAAATAAATTATATCTGTCTAAATAGCTTAATATTTCAGTCTTCAATCTTCAAGGCAATTTGTGCGTCCAGCATTCAAAAAGTGAAAAATCTCTCACTCCTTCACTCATTTGTTAAATGAATGGCTCATTCAGTGAATGGCTCTTCACTCATCCTTTCACCTACGGAGTCAGGCAGGTACCTGGCTCCAAGACTGTTCAGTCACCATGATGCCCTTCAGAGCCAGCCCTGCCTCACCTGAAGTCTTTATTGCAGAGGCAATGTCAACTGGTGACAAATGAGAGGCATTCATCGTGTTTTCCATCGACGGGTTTCCCTACCTGCTGTGGTTTGGATGATGGATTTTTTAAATTGTAGTACAGTCTCCAGAGGTCCCTGTGGCTAAGACCCTGGTTTCATCAGCTGCAATGGTTTCCTGGTCACCCCCACGCTCCTGTTTTTCTCTCCTCCCTCAGAGGGTCCTGAGCTGTGGACAAGGCCTGAGGGCGCCCTGTGTCCGGATGGAAAGCAGCATCTTGTCTGCACAGGCTGGCCTGGGGAGCCCTTCCGCACCCTCACCCTGTCATTGCTGTGCCACCACCAACCAACATTCTAATCACCAGAGGCCAGAAAGCCCACGGGGCGGAGGGACAGCTCACCAGCCAGCATCTTTGTAGGCCCTTGCCTTCCAAATGCTTCTCCCCACTAGGTCTTTCCCTGCCCCATGGCTTCGCTGCCTTGTATAAATTAGGTGAGGTTGCTTTAATCATAAGAGTAGGAGAAATCCCGCCCCAGAGGGTAATTTCTTTGCATTTTTCATTTTTATAGTTGTTCAAGTTCAATTCAAGTGTCAGAATGGAATTACTGCTACCTGCAGGGCATGCCAGCTGATTGGGTCTGGGAGACGCACTTTGCCCAGAATAACGAACTGTCCTCTTCATTCCAGCTCCACCCCCTCAACTCACAGACACCAAGAGGGCGGGGGCTGGGCAGAAGGAAGGCCTGACTTGTTTGTCACGCGCCCGCTTTCTGACGTTGCAGGAGATGACCTGCGGTGACCAGGTGTGCCATCAAGTGTTCAAAAAGAAGTGATGGCTGAGAGGGGGCCCGCCGAGCATGTGCTCCACGCTCCCCATGAAGAGTTCTCTCCAGGCTTTGGGTAGCAGCCGCCAGGCCCTCCCACTGCTGACAAGGCCCAGAAAGGCAACTGGATGGGTTTTAAACAGAATGAGTGTGTAACACTGACAGACATGTTGTTCCTTCTTTGAAACCTGGCATTAAATGAAGAAACAAAAGCCACTCCTGCACTTTGAAACCCTTTATGTGTCTCCCTTTATTCCCAGACCTGTCGGTTTTATCCACAGTCGGAATAGGTTATTTCCTGCACAGTGGTTTTCTGTGGGGCTTTTGTTGTTTATTTTTTAGTTTTGTTTGGTTTTTGTTAGTTTGTTTGGGAGGTTGTTTTGCCTGGAAACATTCTCTGGCCAACACAGCATCCCCTACTAGTTTTTGAATATTGCCTATTTGAGATTCATTCCTTTAGATAGCACATTCATTTCTCCAAGATTCTCTTTTAAAATGCTATGTCTTCCAGTTTGTACTTTGCTTGAGCAGCAGGGGCAGAGCTACCTCTGAAGGCCTCTGCAGGTCTGCTGTGCCGGCTGCTCTTGGTCCAGACCAGCCCTCTGCCCTTCAGCCCTGGGCAGACTAGAACTCCTGCAGAGGGGTCACCAAGCACTGCCAGGCAGCCTGAGTTCAAGTCCCGCCACTCCACTTCTTAGCTGGGTGACCATAGGCACATCACTTGCCCTTTCTATCCTTACTTTTCTCTTCTATAAAATGGAGAAGACATAAATAACATCTCCTCCCCTGGGTCACTGTGGGGATTAAGCAAGTTACTATACACAAAGCGCCGGGAACGGGACCTAGTACCTGGTAAGGGCTCAGTCCCACTAGCTCTGATCACTATGTGGAGTTACTTCCTCCACAAGCCCAGGGGTCCAGATGAGGAGATGCTAAGTAGCAATCGGTCAATACCTCCAGGGCCTCCTGGTGCTTCCAGAACATTAGGTTCGCTGGTCTGAGCAGCACTGTATTTTCCTGCTGGATACACAAGTGGAATAGTGACCTGGAAGAGCAGAGTAGTTACTAGGGGTGGATTTATGGTGGCTCATTCCTGGCATCCTGGGAAGGCACTGCAGGTTAAAGCCGTCTCCTTCACACACACACACACACACACACACACACACACACCCATAGCATAGCAGGGCCTGGAATTTGACCATTAGGCAAGCATTGCCTTTGAAAAGTAGGTTTATCCCACAATGGATAGCATGTGGTGTTAGCACACACTGGATAATTTGAATGATCAGATCGTGCATCGATCCTGAGCATCCAACAATGGGATTGGGGCTGGAGAGAAAGACTACAACCTGGCCATGTGGCCCAGGGCCAGCCTTGGCTCAAGCCCTTGTGACAGGAGGCCATGACATGGGCCTCCTGGCAAGCTGTGGTCCCCAACAACCATGCCATGTTCCTGTGGCCAGAGTCTCATGCCGGCTGGGGACCTAGCGGAGGTGGGGGTCCCCCCATGGGCACTGGAGAGGAGGGGAGCCTCCTGAGGAGGGGCAGGTTGGTCTCCTGGGGCAGCCTGGGGACTGAGTGGAAGGACTGGTGAAGTGGCCCTTGGTCCCCATCTTCCACAGTGCTGTTCCAGGAGCCTCATGTCCCTCAACTGATGCCAGCCCAGCCTTGCCCTTGCCCACCACAGCCTCAAATGACTCTCCTTTGTCCCTCAGGAAAATCCTGTTGAAAGAGATCATATTCAACAGACCTCCAGGACTAGCTATAGAGTGCTCTGCACATGTCAGGGGGCAGGTTTATCAGTGACTTTTGAGCCCAGGTTTTGCAAAATGCACTCTAGGGCATATTAGCCCCCCAAGATTCTGTGGAAAGGTTCATGGTCAAATGAACTTCGGAAATGCTGGGAACTGTGTCCCCTTTGTAGAAATTCACAGTGAGAGTTAGTGTTCTTAAAGCTCTGAAAATTCCTGCAGCCAAGAAGCCCTGGGACCCACTTTACCCAGGAGGGTTCACGGGCACGGGGTTTGGAAACACTGTGCTCGTTCCTTGCAGTCGCATGGCCCTTTTTCCATTACAGATAACAAACACTGTCATTTAGAGCTCCCAGTTTCCAAGTGAGATTTGCTCAGTGCATTTTCTCCGTAAATGGAGAGTGACAATGAATTAGTTAACATATGGTGTGAAAGATGGACTGTGGCCTGTTCATTCTACTGATGATTCCTTTTCAACAAAGATGGATCTGAGCTGAGAAGCGGTCAGGTCTGAGGTGCCCATGTTAAAGCCGGGGCAGATATTCCGGCCAGGGCCTGCCCTCCAGTCCTGCACTCACTGTGGAGGAGAGAGGGCAAGTCGTCACTTCACAGCTCTGTTCCCTCAGCCTGTTTCCAAACCAAAGCGTGACAAAGGCGTCCCCCGGCACTGACAGGGCTGTCTGGGAACAGAGCGGAAGGGGTCACCTTTAAAAACCTGTCTGAGGCTTATACTGAGGAGCAGTGGGCTGGCGGGGAGGACTCTCAGAACCTCAGAATCCCGGCCTCCGGGGGCTGTCATGAGAGATGTCAGGGTTAGCTGTAAACCAGGGGGCATGATCTTGAAAGTTGAAGAAAACCCATCCCATGAAGATCCCGGCTCAGAAATGGGCAGCATTGCAGAGCGGCTCGCACGGACTTCGGTGTCAGCCGTTGGTCCAAATCCTGCCCTGCACTCTCCAGCTGTGTGACTATGTGGCAGTTACTTCCTCTCTGAACCTCCGTTTTTCTACCTGTAAAATGAGGAATATGGAACCTGCTTCATAGCAGGTAGAAGGGATTGAATGAGATCTTAGCACAGTCACTGAAGCGTCAGTCAATACCACATGTATGTATGTGTGTGTCCATGTATATACATACACATGTATACGTGTGTGTATATATACATACATAGACATAGACACACACACACATAGACACATTCTCCTCCCCAATCCCACATCTCACACTTAGTGATTCCCTTCATTAAAATTCTTTGCTTTCTAAAAGCTTTAACACTGAGACCCCTTACTACAGTCCTTCTCAAATTCGAAGATCACCAGGAAGACTTATTAAAAACACAGATCTCTGGGGCTGGGCCCCTGGTGCAGTGGTTAAGCTCGTCACTCTCAGCTTCAGAGGGCTGGGTTCGCAGGTTCGGATCCCAGGCGTGGACCTACACTACTCATCTGCTGTGCTGTGGCAGCGACCCACATACAAAATAGAGGAAGATTGGCACAGATGTTAGCTCAGGGCCAATCTTCCTCACCAAAAAAACCCCGAAACACAGATTCCTGCTCCCACCCCCATCAAGATTCTGGCTCTGAGGTTGTGGGCAGAGCCCAGGAATCTGTTGTTACAAGCTCCCCTGGATGAGTCGCCTCCATGTGTGGGCAAGCACACTGAGGGACCCTGCCTCCTTCAGTTAAAGAGTGATTCCTTTCAAAGGGGCATTCGCCCACGTATGCACACTCTCAAGCAAAAGCCCCATCCATGTCGACAGGTGGCCACAGCTCAGGTGAACTGCCCAAGCATCTTTCCATGATGCTGTACCAGGGCCCCCGCCTGTGTGTGCCCAGCCCTGGGAGGAAGTGAGGTCGCACTCTCTGGAGCAGCTTCTTGACCAGGGAGGCATCCACGCCCTGGAGGATGGCGTTGGGTGATGAGGACAGGGCACACGGGAGGAGGAAGTGTCATGAGCCAAGGCACAAGCCTGAAATAAGCAAAGAGGGTTGGGGAGAGTGTAGCCCTGCCCATGATGAAAGAGAGGAGGCCAGGAGCCAGGACGGGGGTTACTCAGACCAGGGTGGGTTGTGTACACCTTGCTGGGCCTCAGTGAGAGGATCGTGGGAGCCAGTGCACGCTTCTGAGTGCAGGGCAACGTGATCGGAGACACGGACCAGGAAGCATGCTCTGGCCACTGTTGGCAGGACCGATGGAGGGGAGGAGAGGGACTCAGGTTCGCCTGTTGGGAGGCTGTTGTAATTGGTAGTTCAGGAGAGAAGCAGCAAGGGACCCATGTCAGGGCAGGGGAGCGGCCGCAGGTAGGAAGGGAAGAGCCTGAGAGTGGCTGGAAGGAGCCCCTGCACTGGGCAGCAGCTGCCCGAAGCTCACAGAGCAGGTGAGGCAGGAACGATGGTTGTGAGCCTGGACAAGAGGGAGCAGGATGATCTTCAACACGGCCTGGCTGCAGAAGGGAGAGGTGATGCTGGAGGGCAGATCGAGGGTTTGGGTTAGGCCTGCTGCATGCGAGGTGACAGAGCAAGGATTGCAAAGGTTGGCCCACCCTCTCCCCATCACCCACTGCCACCCTTCAGGGGCTAAATGTTACCTCGTCATGAACCCACCAGCCCCCACTGGCTGGGAAGGGATGAGGCAGCAGCCAGCAGTCACAGACTCTGCTTCTGAGGCCTGGAAGTGATGATGTCACCAGGGACGAGGGGAGGAAACGGGAAAGGAGAAGAGAGAAGAGGAGGAGAAAGGATGGGTAAGGAGGGGAGAGGAAGAAAGAGAAGGAGAAGAGGATGAGAGAAGGGCAGAACAGGAGGAAAGAATGGGACAGGAGGGGAGGGGAGGGAAAAAGGGGAAGAGAGAAGAGGGGAGAGAGAATGGGGGAAAGGAGAGGAGACAAGAGGCTGGAGGAGGAGGAGAGGCTTGGGGCAGAACCTGCACCCACCATGTGCGAATGCAGACAAGAGAAGATGTGGGGTATGTCTGGACTGACCGTGGGACATAGACCGCAGAGCAACTGCGGCTGAGACAGGCCCCAGGGGCTTTCTCTAATTTTGTCCTCCCCCTCCAAAAGCAGACGGGCTTATGTCAATACAACTGGGCAAGTGCATTTACAGGCACTCCAGAGGCATGGCCTGTGTCCTTAATTTATGCTCAAGGAGAGGCTAATAAGCCTTTAGTTAAGTACCTCCTCAGTCCTAGAACTCTTTCCAGGACTATGAGAGAGGAGCCCATTTTACAGATGAGCAAACTGAGACTCAGAACTGTCACTCACTCACCCAAGATCCCACGGCTGGTAAGTAGCAGAGGCAGAATTTGAACCCAGGTGAGTCTGTCTCCAAAGTCTGAGACCCTCTACACAGAAGGTGGCCCCTGGCAGGCACAGGATGGCCCTCCCCCTGCCTGGACGTCCAGTCCCACCCCAGCAGGCTCCAGACCCCTGGCGTACTCAGGAGACCTCTGATGCCCTTTCTCCCCAGTCCCTTGAAATCAGGCTTTGCTTTTCTTGAATCAGCATTCCCCTCAAGTCTCCTTTCAAGACCAATTCTGCTGCAGACAGGATGTCATTGGCAGCGGCTCGTCGGCATTCTCCCTGGCTGGGGGTTTAGGTCTGGCCTCTGTGCAGAGTGGACAGAACTGATGCACAGAGCTGGCCTCCCAGAGCCGACTCTTTCACTTGAACTGGGTCTTTTTACTGGAGATTTGTGATTGACCAGAAGGGCAGAGGTTGGGGATATTTAATTTTGGCTCACTGATTACACTTCCAATTAGAAGCTGAGGCTTGAGAAAAAGATAGAAATGAACTAGACAGAATTTTCAAGAACTTTAAAGATTTGGTCACAGATTTGCTCGGGGCTGGCCCTCACTTACTCGCTCCTCATGCTTCTCAATTGCTGCTGTTAGGGGAAGAGATCGGGGACCAAAAAGAAGGCCTGGAAAAGGAGGAAAAATTCCACCTTTTTTGGAATGTTACAACAGAAAATGCATTCAGCCAATAGGAGGTCAATGAGCTCCTACCGTGGTCAGGGGCTGTGGGTGCAGAACACGCTCCTGTCAGGGAAACAGCTATGCTGGGCATTTCACATGGAGGGAATTCAGTACAGGGAACAGCTTCCAGAGGAGGTGGGAAAGCTTAGAAGCCTAATAGGAGAAGGTGAAGTGGCTCAGAGCTCAGCATCAGCAGGAAACTGCCACTACCACGAGTGACAGAGGGACGGAGGGAGGAAAATGGTGTTGTCAGAACCCAGAAGCCAGGGCTTCCAGGTGGCGTGGGACCACGGCGGGAGGAGCTATCAGAGGAGACACGGCCACTGCCCAAAACACCCGGAAACACAAGAGGGAGGAAGAGACAGAGAAACACTCTGGCTTCTCCTTTCTTTGCTCTTTCCAATCTCCCATCAGTGCTCCCACTGGTGAAAACTAGCCCCAAGCTGGCTGCTAGGGAGCCTGGGAAATGTAGTGCCCTGCCGTGCAGAGCCCGAGAGAGAAGGGGGAAGGCATTTGATAGCAATGGGCACTGAGGGGCACTGAGGCCAGTGGCGCCTGCCCCTGCGCCTGCCCTCCCAAAGCTCCCAGTCAGACTCAGACCACTGGAAGGATGCCTGAAGTGAGCATGCCCCCAGAGGAGGAGCTCTGGGCCCACCCCCACCATTGCCTGACTTGAGTTTTAAAGAGCAAATATGATTGAGAGAGGCTGTCTCTGAAGTAAAGGGAAGAGGGGAGGGGGCCCTCATCAACTGACCCCTCCACGAGTGTGCCAGGCGCTCTCCATAGATTCCTCAGCTCCCTTAAGCCTCAACAAAACCTTGCACAGTAGTGCCAACCCAACTCTACACAGGAGGAAACTGAGGCTTAGCAGGGTAGGGAGGGGAAACATGGGGACAGGGCGACAGCCAGGAGGACATGGCAGGGCCAAGATTAGGAAACAGCCTCACAGAGCCTGGTCTCTTGTTGGCGTTCCCAGGGCAAGTGGCTGCCTTACTCCAGACATCCATCAGCCTTTGGGCCAATGCGACCTGTCCCAAGTGCTGACAAACCTTCATCCCAATCATAAAGGACAATGACGTTAATAAAAGAAAGCACTTATTGAATTGGAACAAGACATGATTTTATTAGCGTTAATTACTTTTAGCTCCTATTAAATATTTAAAAGCTCAATGGAAATGCTATCTTTTATTAAAGTTCATTGTTTTAAGCTTAAAAAGCAATGAAAACCTCTCTCAAACTTCTTCAGTGCCTAGCTCCTTGGCTAACCACATCCCACTGGCTAGATCGCTGGGCAGGTGGTCTCATCTCCCCATGGATGGTTGTGCTTACATGTGGGTATGTGTCTGGGTGAGTGTGAGCACGTGGGCAACTCTGAATCTCTGCTTTGTGGTATTTTCACACTTGCAATCATTTAATGATTTGTAATTCTTGTTCATCGTCGTTCCCATCCACCTGGATCAGAAACTCCACAAGAGCAGCGGTGGCACTAGTTAGAGCCCTGCTCGTAGCGTCCGATGCCTGCTGGAGCCTCTGTCCTCTGCCCGTCTGCCTCACACACACTCACAGTCAGCAGTAAGTATTTATCAGGCACATGGTGGTGCCAGTACCTGTGACAGATGCCCGACATTTTCTCCATCAGCCTATTCATTCAAGGAGCACTGACTGATCACCTACCCTGAAGCAGGCCCAGAGGCTGGGCGTCAACGAGATGCTGGTGGGCGAAGCGGCCGTGTGTCCTCTCCTGGCAGATTGTGTGTTTGAGCCTCACAGCCTTGTGAGGCAGATACCGTTATGCTCATCAAATAAATGAGGCTCCAAAAGCCGAAAAGGATTCCAAAAGCACACCTGGAAGGGGTGACAGGGCCAGGCTCCAATCTCTTTTCCCTGCCTGACACTGGGTGGGGCAGGAGGCAGAGGGAGAACCAGCAAATTAACCAGAGAAATTGGAAGATCTGTTGCTTTATATGTTTCTCATAATAAAAGAAGAAAATAAAAGGCCCCCTGTAACCCAGCAGCCACAGATAAACAAGATCCTGTCTGTTAGGCCCTTAATACAGTGCCTGGCATGTAACAGTCATACAATAAATAGTGGCTAAAAGAATAGTCAATAATAATTATTATTTTTTCTTCTTTGAGGAAGATTAGCCCTGAGCTCACATCTGCTGCCAATCCTCCTCTTTTTGCTGAAGAAGACTGGCCCTGAGCTAACATCCGTGACCATCTTCCTCTACTTTGTATGTGGGACGCCTGCCCCAGCATGGCTTGCCAAGCGGTGCTATGTCTGCACCTGGGATCCGAACCAGCGAACCCCGGGCCGCCGAAGCAGAATGTGTGAACTTAACCGCTACACCACCGGGCTGGCTCCAATAACTGTTTTTTTAAACCCAAATGGGACCATTTTGCCCCCCAGGGGACACTCAGCAACGTCTGGAGACATTTTTGGTCGCCATAATTGGAATGGGGCACTACTAACGGGCAGAGGCCAGGGATGCGGCTAACATCCTTCAACACACAGGACAGCCCGTCAACAAAGAATTATCCAGCCCCAAACGTCAATGGTGCAGAGGATGAGAAGCTGGTCTAGTGGGACTTTTCTTGTGTCATTAATTATTCTTTTCTAACTTTTTAAAATTATTTTTTCAGTGGATGCAGAGCCATCAACCACACGGCTGATGATCTAGAATACATCGGAATACTCTTTTTCTCTTGTAACCTGAGTATGGGATTAATCCGCTTTACCCTGACTTCCGAGGCTTCAAAACAGTCGCAGTCACCTGGGGGGCTTCCTTCAGAGCCCGGCTTCGGGGTGTTGCCACCATTTGGCTCATCCCACTCCCGCTCGGTCTTGTTGGCTCTCTCAGGGAGCATGGGAGAGTTGGACAAAACCTGCTTCTTTCCAGAAAGAGTCAGGATTGCAAAGATTTGGTTAATATTTTTAAATTTTAAATCCACCCTCTCAATGTTCTTTCTGTCTCCTGTCACAGGCCTGGAGGCCCCCTCTGAGCCCCATTGTGACCTTTGGGGAATGTTAATGCTCTCCCAGTAACGGGAACCCTGGAAGCCAGGCCATGTGACGTGAGCCCAGCCAGATTAGAACAACTTCCAATCTCTTTGGATTTAAGGAACAAAGGCCTTGTTGGAAATGTCAGGTTAATTAGAAAAAGTAGTGCTGCTTTCTCTAATCAGGGTAGGTGCTGGGGACGGCGAAGGCATCCGCCAGGAAGCAGCTGCATCTTCTCTAAAACACGAGACTGTGGAAGACCTGCGAGAGGGAGACTCCAGTCCCCGATACCCCATCTTGGCTGAAGTCAGGGTGTCAAGTTTATTGTATACCAATTACTCCTCAATAAAGCTTTTTTTAAAAGTCAAGTTTCTACAGTGGGAACCTGATTATAACTCTGGCTCTAGGGGTAAGAAGTTCAATAAAATTCACAGACCTGGAGCCAGGAGGTGCCTTAGTGGTCATCTGACACCCCTCCCCCCATTAGAAGCCAGACCACTTAGTGAGAGAGGAAGCTGGGACTCCAATTCAGATTTTTCCAACTTCCACTCCAGAACTCTTCCCAATTACAATGGGGCCTAAGGAAAATAACCACCTCATTGAGGGTCATGCTACCCCCTCCCATGCTCTTATTTCCAAATGGGGAAAAGTTACAAAGCACAGCATTGGGTTGGGGCTCACTAAAGGGGCCCCTTGCATTTATGAAGCAGTTTTCAGTTTATATGGCGTTTTCATACTGATTATTGTGCGTAATCTTCATAAGAACCAGGGAGAAAAGAAAAAGCAGGTGTTATTAAAATCCCCTTGGCAGATGAGGAAACTGAGGCACAAAGGGATTATGATTTTCCCCAGGTCACCAGGAGAGCTAAGGGCAGAGCAGGCACTCAGCCACAGTTCTCCTAACCTGTGTTCCAGACCCTCCCCCACCCCTCTGGTGCTCACTTTTATTGCAGACCCGGGAGTTCCAAAAGGTAGGAGAAACCCCAGGGTGCCCAGAAATCCCTGGTGGGGCCCACCCAAGTTTGGGAGACTCCGTTCGAAAAAGCAGAGAAGCCTCAGAAAAGAGTGAGACACTCACGTGGCCCCTGCTGCTGCCTCGGACTCACTGGCCTGGAGGGTGGGCATCTCAGTGGCGAGAGGAGCCCACGGCCTCTTGCTGGCACCTGGGAAGGGAAGCCTCCTTGTCAATGGCAGAAGTGTGGAATGGCTATTCCTTGACTCTGGGTCTCCCATCCGAAAAAGAAGAAAGAGGAAAAGGCCACATACCCCCATCTCCTTGCACCCCTCCAGGAGCAAAGGCCAAACCCCCACCAGCCACCAAGTGGACTCTGCCCCCTGGCTCCTTTGATAACCAGCTTGTCCCAAGTCCTGTTTCTGATTCCTTATTTTGTACCAAGTGTCAACAGAGAAACTTCTTGAAAGGAATCACATCTTCCAACAGACGAACCAACGCGTTTGACTTAACGGAGTCGACATTCTGGCAGGCAATGCCTGGGCCAGCTCGCTCCGATCTGCTCAGATGGGCTTCACCGCTGTGTGGTCTCGTGGGGAGCTGCCCCAGCCTCTCCGCATAGGAATGTCCTTCCTCTCCCTTCTCCCTGTCCCCTGCCTGTCACACCCACCCTGGGAGGACTTTGTCATTAACTGATAGTGGGGGCTCTGGGGACAAAGGTCACTAGAGGTGGGAAGGGAAACATGAGAAAGCAGGGCCTGTGGGGAGGACACAGGGTGGTGGCGGGGGAAAGTGGTGCCGGGGAGGGGAGCAGGCGGTTGGCCGCGAGGGGCTGGGGCTGGGGGGAGTCAAGCATCAAAGTTCTGGGTGCTCCTGTGTGGGATTGTCCCTGAGTGGATTGTTATGTGCCGAATGTACACAGAATAAACCACTCAATCCCCCCCAGGCCTCCCTCTTGCCCTCTGGGCATCCACAGGATTCGAGACCACAAAGAATCTCTGAGCGAACAGGGAGGGGAAAGAAAGACTTGCTATTCCTCCTCCGCCTGTGTGACTTTGAGTCAGTTTCCCAACCTCTCGGAGCCCTTTTCCGGCAAGTAGGTAGACTAATCCTTGCCCACCTCTCAAGGTTGCCGTGGGTCTTCCAGAAGCTAGAGGGTGTCACAGTCCTGAAAACCTGGGAGTGCTTCCCGTGTGCCAGTGTGAGGTATGTGTTTGCTAGTGATGAGGATTTTTAGGCTGCTTAATTTTAAAACGGTTTATGACGAGGATTTTTAGGCTGGTTACTTTTAAAACTGCAGATGAGAATCAGGCTCCGAGGAGTGGAATTTGTTTGCCCTTTGATCAGAGACAATTGCATTTGTGAAGGAAATCTCCATGCCTCCCTCTCTGCGCCAGGAGGAAGGGGGAATGGCCTTATCTCTGGAAACTCTTAATGGGGAAGGCAAGAACTTAAGTTGTTTACTGTCTGGCAACCTCATGTAACTGACCCCCCCACCCCAAAATCCTCCTTTGTCTTTAGTTGAAGATAATATTTGAGCGGTGACTTCTGCCATTTACTCAATCCGGTTTGATTCTTGTCTAAAAGTTGTGGGACCGCCCAATGGCCGGACCCTACCGGCACTGGTACCATTTTAACTTTTTTTCCTTTGTCTTGTAAAGAGATGACTCACATACCCATGCCTTAAATTTAGCCCTAACCCTCAACTCAGGGCAGCAGCAGGAGCTCTGACTGCCCATGGGTCCTGTCCCCATGCTATTCTATACTATTCTCTAAATAAAAGAGCACTACTGCCAGATCTTGAGAGTCTAAGAAATCTTTCTTTCGACTCCTCGGCTCACCGACCCCGCATCACTAGGACATGTGAGAGATGGCTTGCCAGCCCAACCCACAATTCTCCCCTGCTCCCTTTCCAATCAAGTCTCAAATCTGTTCTGGGATCCCCCTGGCTCCAGAGGGAAACCCTGTTATTGGCCTGCAGTGCCCTAAATTGCACAGTCAGGCTGAAGGGAGAGATTGACATTTCACGGTTGGGCAAGAGGTCTCTTGTACTCGTCCCCTACCCTCGCAACCAGCCAGGTACTTGCCATTTTCCGTGGCAGCCATCTTGAGCCTCTGAAGAAAATCGTCTCAGGAGGATGTCCACAGCGAGGACGGCAGAGCTGGGACACACGGACAGCCTGCTTTCGTGATGACGTCGTTGGGCCTCCTATAGTCCTTCACCTGGAGCCTGCCTTACCTCTGGTCTACTAGAATTGTGAGAAAACAAATCTCCTTATTTTTCAAGTCTATTTGAATTGGAATTTCGGTTACTTGCAACCCAAAGCATCTTAACTGCCCATGGTGAGGGCTTCTTTCTCACGCCAGCCGCTGAAGCTGTTGCAGGTGATGGTGGATCTGCCACCCTTCTCCTCACACACTGGGAAGCAAGGCAGCTCCATGGTGGGGACAGAGAGAGGTCGACAGCTCCCACCACCCAGGATGAACGATCACTCTCAGGTCCAGCAGTCAGGCAGGCCCCCGCTCTGCGCAGCCTCCCTTAGTTCCTGAAATGCTTGCCCCAAATCTGTTTCCATTCTGTTCCTGGGTCTTCCCTAGACCTGGATTGAACCCCAAGCCCTGACCCATGCAGACCCCCAGACCTTTCCCTACTGGGCACGGTGCTCAGCTGGGCATGCCCACCTTGCCTCTGCTCAGGCCCCTGCCCAGGCCTCAGGCCTGTCATGCAAGAAGCCCTGCCCATATCCTGTGGTCAGAGGCAGCCACTGAAGAATTTCAAGAAGAATGAGAGATATACTTTAGAGCTCTATTTTCCAAAAGACCCTACTGGAGGCCCGGTGGAGGGTGGGTTATAAGGGGGGCTCCGTCAGCCTGTGCCGCAGTCTCCAGGCCCCAGGGTCTGTGTGCGAGGCTGAGGGGTTGATGGATCCTCTCCGTGGCCCCAGCTTTGACACTGAGCCATCTTCTTGAAAGGAATAATAAAGATATAAAGGCCACCATTTTCGAGTACTCAGCCTGTGCCAGGCACAGTGCCAGGCCCCTTCCGTGCTTATTTAGTCCTCACAACAACTCAATAACCATTTTTTATCCCCATTTTACACACAAGGCTCCACGTTGCTCAGAATATTTAAGTAATCTGTCCAAGTTCCCCCACGTGAAGAACAGAGCCTGCAATAAACCCGGATCCAAAAGGCCCCCTGGCTCCTAGGCAAGTGCTGGTTTTTGTCCTGTAACATGAGCATTGTGAACACCACATTTCAGAAGTGCTGGCCAGAGGTATTTGCTCTGGAACACGGTGTCAGATAAGCTTGCATTTGGTGAATGTTCACTGGGTGCAGAGCCCTCCCCAGGCTCTGGGATCTGAGCTGCCACCCAAGGCAGAAGAGGCCTGTCCAGAAAGAGGTCCTTCAAAATCCTGGTTCCCATTCGGCCCTTCTCTCTGAGCTCTGGGACATGAAAATGATGCATGTGGGAACTGCCGGCCCCATTGTACTCAGGCTTGTGCTCTCTTTATGCACGGGCAGTGGGCAGGCATGGTGCCAGGGGGAAGGATGCCAAAGAAAGCTGAGGTCCTTGTGTGTCCTGGAGATGGGCCCTGGGTGGGCGAGCAGGTCAGTCTGTGAGACCAGACACTTGAAAACGAAGAGGAGGAAGAAGTGTTTTCAGGTTCTGTCCCTTTCTTGGATTTCTGGATGCCAATAGGATATGTTGGTAAGAATCCAGCAGGAAGTCAATTGGTAATGTTGTTGAATCTCTGGAACCCTAGATTTTGCTCGTATTCACTTGTCTTTCAATTTTGCTCATACGTCACTCGGCTTTGAAAAGAGGCCTTTAGTTGATTGCACAACAACATCCCTGATCAGCCAGTCTTCCCAGCCCTGCCCCACTCCCCATGCATATTTTCTCAGATGCGGGCCAGGCAGGCCACTTTCAAGCCTGAGAAATCACTGAAGAGGGCATCTAGCTGAGCCCACTCCCGATGACGACAGCCCTTTCCCTTCCTGGATCAACTTTGTTAATTAAGAAAGCAGACTCAGGCTTGGTGTGAGGGAGACCATTGTGCCTGCTTCTCAAAAGCAAGGGCACCACTGTAAGGACCAGTTGGCATGGCGACTGAGCCAGGAGGACACTTTCAAAATGGGCAATGTAATTTAAAACCATCACTGCGTTTTTAACTGAAGGTCACATTCCCATAATTGCGAGGACAGCTAATTGGGCAATTAATTGTTTGGAATCTTTTAGTTCCCTTGTTCCACTTAATGTAAGGGCACATGCACACGCGTGCGTGCAGACACACCATATGGACCAAGTTGTAGTCCCATGGTTACCAATGACCAAAATTATGAAGAACCTGGTCTCAATGCTCGACCCTTTTGGTGGTTGTTGACTCATCAATGTCGTTGCTTCCTAATCATGTTTAAGGCAAGATGCAGCCCCTAGAAGCTCCTTCGTTCCCCTCCCCCGACAAAGAGGGTGTCTGTGAGGGTCAAGGTGTTGTCAAGCCCTGTGTGGATGCACGCCCACATGACAGAGGTGAAATTTCCCTGGCCTGGGACTCTGACTTGGGAAAGCTATGACATGGATCTTCTTGTATATTTAAATTCTGAAGTCCCTTGCCTAAAGAGCTGTCTAGGTTCATTTGTATATCCATCTTTTCTTAAACCTCAATGAAAAATAGAGATGTCACTTGAGGGAGAAACTGCCTGAACGGGGTGCAGATTTGCTCTGATTAATCCTGGATTCCATGGCCACATGCTCGGTGACTGAACTGGAACCCAGCTCTCTGAGTTCACTGCTTTGATACACCAGATGACATAAACTATTTTTGTTTAAAATGCTGTTTCCAAAACTCAGATCTGGTGAGCAGTTCCGTTTTGCTGGTTCCTGTGTGAAGACGACCTTAGAGAGAGAATGTTTTCACTATACCCTAGGACAAACTGTCCCTCCAAAGAGAAACTGGGGGTCTGGTTAATTCATCTTAATTATTTTTTAAAATTCAAATTGCTGTTCTGAATAAACTAGAAGTAACCAAATGTGTCAACTTGTGTTTCAGCCCAGGGCAGCAGGCTGACTACTGTTTAATTGAGCTGAAACCTAGAGATGAAAAGCTGGGAACCAAGAATCTGTCACCCTGCAGGGGGAATGGAAACCCTGTTTCCATCTCAGATGACAGGTGCCATTCTGACCTTTCATTGCTGATTGCCAGCCTTTTGAGTGCAAAGCATTCCCTTTTGTTCTGATTTCTGACAACTGTTTAATCATGTTCTATTCATAGAAATTGCAGTAGAATTCTCTTGTTTCCCTCATATCAAATAAGATAATGCACAGGGAAATCAAGTTCTGGAAACAAATAATTGAGTTGTAAGACTCCCACCAGTAGTGAAATCTTAAAGTGTGCTGAAGGCTAGATGTGTGGGTATAGACTAGGGGACAAGGAGGGGATCTATCCTTCCACAAACATTTCCAAATAAATTTGCCCTCAACCCAAGGTCAATAAAATGAAAAAAATCTAACTTTAATAGCACAATGGAAAGATTTTGAATAGGAAACTGACGTTTATTGTATATCTTTCATGTATATGATTTTATCTGATCTCTAAAATAAGCCTATATGTAGGTCCCATTAACTGTTTTATAGACAGAGAAACTGAGGCTAGAGGAGAGAAATAATTGCCTAAGATTGCCTGGCCAATAAGTTGCTGGGTTTTTACTCTTCCACAGCCCCATTCTGCTTTCCAAAGCAATTCGTCTGCCACACCTCCCATGTCCCAACAGCGGCCTGTCCAGCTGGTCGTTGGTAGCTTCAGTCAAGCAGCTGTTGCCAAGGCTTCCCAAGGGCTCAGAGCTGCAGACTGTCCTAAGGCCAGGCAAGGTGTTTGGCCAGGCGTTACGAAGCAGACTTGACCTGGTCTCATTTCACCTGGCCTACGTCATCCCAGAGTACTCCAGGTAACTTGAAGTCCCCTGAGCTCAGGGAAGGCACAAAGGGGTATATATGCTTCTTTTTTTTTTTTTTTAAATAAAATCAATGTGTATATGGTGTGAAAGAAAAAAGGCAACTCAATACAGAAAAGTACAGAGAAGGGTGAAAAATTAGAAATGCCATCGTGAGACTTGGGAGCCATTGACAACATCTTGGGAAAACACCCTCATGGGCACTTTTATGAACACAAGCACAAGCACACCATCGCAGGTACGCAGATCAATTTCAAAGGGGTTTCCCTTTACATGTTGCTCCATAACCTAATTACTTTCACTCAGAAAATGCAGATCTCAATCCTCATTCTCAACACTGCATGATAATCTACTGTATGAATTTCCACCATTCCTCAATGAATTTCTGCCTATATAAGTCATATCTTTGAACATGTATCATTTTTATTTGTTTGGGGCAGTTTGATTTTCTCCTTAAGCACTAATTCCCAGAAGTAGAGATCAAAGATCTAAGGCCTTTTCTTTCCTTTCTTTTTCTCTCATTGCTGTAGAAATCTGATGAACAGCCAACAGCACAAAAACAGCTGCCTCAAAATGGCCAAGGGGAATGTTCTTTTATTCCTTGGGTTTTCTTCCAGGCAGAGTTCTTCATCCATCCTTCGCCTTCTACATATTGTTGGCTTTCATACTTGTCATGCATTCCTTTTTATTTTGCTCATGAAAATGTAGGTAGCTCTGAAAAACTTCCCTCATGGACTACATCCCACTGAACCCAAAGCCTGTTTGTCTTCTCCAAGATGCAGAGGCTGGAGTAACACAAGTCTCTCCAGTTTTTTATATCCTGAGTCACAGAAGGGAGAACTCATGCATAAGTCACGTGAAGCCTGGAGGACTTTGGCCGTCTCTACTGGGGTTTTTATTAAAGCCATAGGCAGCTCCCCTAAGGCTTTAGAACGATCTGCCCATTCAGAAAGGAGCCCAAGGAATGGCGAGTCCTATTGCCAATGACTCCTTTCTAGGGTAGCTAAAAGTTTCTACTTGAGCCTTTGTTTTGTTTTTTAATTTTCTGCTCGTCACCTCAGTCTAGTCTTGCCAGATTTAATCAAAATGATAACAATAATAAGAAAACCAGGACTCCCAGTTAAATTTGAATTTCAGATAAATAACAAATTTTTTTAGTATAGGTTCGTCCCCAATATTGCGGGGGGCATATACTAAAGAATTATTCATTGTTTACTGAAATTCAAATTTAACTAGATTCCTGTTTTTAAGCTGGAAGCCCTGCCTTGATCTGCTTTGCTCCAGATTGGGGCATAGTTGTGTCAATTCTAAGAATTTTTTTCACTCACCTTCTTCCGGCAAAGTGGCTTATGGGGAGAGTTTACAAGTGATGGCAAGTCTAGACAGACTTCTCGCCTTCATTCCTTGACCATCACTTTTCAGACTTGTGGCATCAAGTTGTACCCCCTTTCCTTGATTGGCTGCTGCTGGGGCTTCGGGGGTCCGGGTGGGGTGAGGTTGGTTTTAATTTTGTCATTCTTTCTCCAGGAAAGTGAGTTTGTGATCCAACTTCATTTTCTCTCTAGAGCTCAGGAATCAC
Source organism: Equus quagga (assembly GCF_021613505.1). Classification (NCBI taxonomy): domain Eukaryota; kingdom Metazoa; phylum Chordata; class Mammalia; order Perissodactyla; family Equidae; genus Equus; species Equus quagga. The sequence continues at coordinate 172,720,118 of NC_060267.1, read as the reverse complement.
TTTCTTTGCTAGAACCTTTTGAAAAACACAAAGATGGATCCACTCCATAACCCTTAGCAATTCTCCTTGGAAATCTATTTTCCCTCCTTCCTAAGTTTTTTATACTCTACTTTTGCTGAAGTCCTCATTAGCCAAAAGGCCCTCCAAATCACGTCTCTCCACCGCCAGCCTTCTCAACTTGTTTCCTTCATCTCCTCCCTTCTTTCTCTCAACTTTCTATTTTGCAGACCGACCTCCTTCCCCAGGGCCAAGTTTTTCCTCTATTCCTTTTCTTTTCTCCACCCAATTAGCTCTGCAGAAACAAACTCAAACTCTCCTGGTGTGCAGGTGGGGTGGGGAAGGATTGAGGTAGGGATAAGATGCAACCAAGTAGAAAGTTGAGGGGGTCTCTATTTGGTGGGCTGGGAGAGGAGGAGATCTTTGAATATTTCTGTGCTGTGAATTGATACCCCATCTCAAGTCCAGCAGTGGACTTTACAGTTTGGTGGTTCCGAGAGCTTAAGCGATTTGCCCAAGGTCATGTAGCCAGTCAGGGAGGCAGCTTAAACTCAGATCTTTGGATTCTAAAGGCTGGGCACTTCCTATCTCATGATGCTGCTTGTCTCACGTTTTAGGTGTATGTCATAGCAGAGATATTAGCATAATGTTCATTACCTGATGGCAGGTGTAGTGGTCATGGCGATTCACTCCCCAGCATATAGCCCCCTTCCAGAAGGTGTTAGTTTGCTAGGGCTACCATAACAAAGTACCTCAAAGTGGGTGACTTAGACAAAAAAATTTATAGTCTCACACTTCCGGAGGCTGGAAGTCCAAGATCAAGGTGTCTGCAGGGTTTGCTCCTTCTAAGCCTGTGAGGAAGAATCTGTTCCATGCTCTCCCCTAGAATCTGGAGGCTGCTGGCGACCTCTGGCAGTCCTTGGCTTCTGCTGCACCCCCCCGTCTCTGCTCTCATCTTCACATGGCATTCTCCTCCCGTGCGGGTCTGCGTCCAGATTTCCCCTTCTTCTTAGAACGACAGTCATATAGGAGTAGGGGTCCACCCTACCCCAGTGCAGCCTCATCTTGACTACATCCGCAATAAGTACGTCACATTCTGAAGTACTGGGGGTTAGGACTTCAACATGTAAATTTTGGGGGAGGGAGGGGGCGTGGGGACACAATTCAACGCAGAACAACCGCCAAATATTGGGGTAAGCTACTGTGTTCTTCCCATCTTGCTGGTCACGGGTTTAGAAGCGGGCATGTAGCTTAGGAACAGCCAATGAGACTTGAGGGGAAGCCTTCCAGAATCTCATGGGAAAGGCTTCCTGGTTCCTAAAGAAAGAGGCGCAAAAATAGGCTTCCTTCTTAAAGTGTTGTCAAGTCTGGATGTGACGTCTGGAACTACTGTAGCCACGCCACCCTATCCTGAGGATTCACCAACACGCTGACGCAGGTCCAACGGAAAGGACCTGAGCAGCCCAGGGCTCCAGAGGAACTGTTCCCAGACGCAACCGCCTGTGGGACTCATGTCACAGGAACTAAGACATTTTCCTATTTCTCACGCCAGTCTCAGTCAGTATCTTCTGTTATCTGCTGCCGAAAGCATCCTAACGGATACCAACTGAAAAGGCTCTGCCAAGTAGACATAGTTCCAACACACTGTAGAAATACTGTTCAAAATGCATTCACTCAACTTTGAAATGAAGCAAGTCATAATGATATATTTATTTGGGAATATTTGCACTATTTCTACTTTGGTACATAAAGTGAGATCACTTAACATATTCTATGACACCATTTTAAATTCTCTTAGCTCAAGTTTGCAAAAGAAGTACAATTGTTCTCAAAGTCGAATGTGCGTCAGCATCACCAAGAGGCCTTATTGGAACAGCTCGCTGGGCCTCGCCCCAGAGTTTCTGATTCAGAAGATCTGAGGGGAAGTCTGAGAATTTGCATTTCCAAGCAGTTCCCAGATGCTGCTGGTCAGGGTACCACAGTCTGAAAACTACTGGTCTGTGAAATAAACAGGCTGGTATTCGTGACCCTTTCCTGTGTGTGGGGTCCTACAAACGGCCGCGAGAAGAATCCGCATTCACGGAGCGTCCACCACTCCAGAGCCCTGCTCTGATTGTTCTCCACTCATTTTTGTTACTTCGCCCAACAACTCATCCAGGTGGGTTTATCAACCTCATTATACAGAGAAGAAAGGAAGACACTCAGAAGCTGAGCCATTTGTCTCAATGGGAAGAACCAGGGTCTGAACCCACGCCTCTGTGACTACGTGGTCTTTTTACAAAGTGTGTGCTCGCCAGAGACAGAACACTGGCCTAGCTAGAAGTCGGGCTGATGCAGCAGGCCAGTTTGGAAGTAATGTTATCACATCTTTTATTTCATTTTATTTTTTTTATTTTTTTGAGGAAGACTAGCCCTGAGCTAACTGCTGCCAATCCTCCTCTTTTTGCTGAGGAAGACTGGCCCTGAGCTAACATTTGTGCCCATCTTCCTCTACTGTATATGTGGGATGCCTACCACAGCATGGCTTGCTGAGCGGTGCCATGTCCACACTCAGGATCCGAACTGGCGAACCCCAGGCCGCCAAAGCGGAACGTGTGCACTTAACCGCTGTGCCTCTGCGCTGGCCCTGTTATCACGTCTTGAAGCAAAGGGGCTTGTGTGACTGAGATCAAGCACCCTTGGCCCAGGGAGGCAACGCTCTTCTTCAGCACTTCTCTCTGAGGCCGCTCAGCATCCTACTTGGAGGATCACCTCGGAGGCCGAGGTCACAAGGTCGACCGTGGGGCTCAGCTGTTTCCTCCCCACACCATGGGTGCTGCTGGCCAGTGGGGGACCCAGGGTCAGTGCAGAGGCCTGTGTGGCCAGCCACACCCCCAAGTATTCTGAGCTTGCCTTGTCCCTCGTGTCCACATGCGTCGGGGCTGGCGCCTCACTTTTCACTGCAGAGACCAGGCTCTGCTTCCTGGGGCCCAGCAGAGAGGGTGCAAGGAAACCGGGGAAGGCAGTCCCCATCTGTGTCTGGTGTGTCCCAGGATCTGACACTCCCTGCGCGGCATTTATTCCCATATGAGGTGCCCTCTGCTCACGAGGAATGCAGATGAGGAAGGAGCTGAGTCCACACTGGGTTCCCCACTCAGGAAAGACGTACCAAAGTGTGAAGTCCCCTGAAGCAGGCAGCTGAGAAGTTAGATTAGGTTTTGTTTCTGCTGCTTTGGTAGCTAAACCTGATGGAAATCACAGGAAATTCAAGGAGCTGGGACACTGCCAAGTACCATTGTTCCTCGGAAGCTGTTGATGAGTCTGCTGTGCTGGGGAAGAGAGCAGGTCAGCGCCTCTGATTTAGAACCCTCAGGGCCCCATCCTGAGGAATGATTTTCCTCCCGGAAAGGACAGTATCCCCTCACCGCACAACACCTGGCTGGCTGGGGGTTGTGCGAGAGGGGAGACAGAAGCATTCTGAATCCACCACCCTTCTCCTCCAGGCTCTAGACTGACTCTTCCCAAAGCTCCTCTTTCCACTCACAGCTGGACCAGGGGCTCAGGCCCAGAGCCCCAGAGGATCTCTCTCCTCCCCTGGACTTTTACATGCAACCACTTCTTGAATTCTGCCATTTCTTCACTCCTGGACTAGAATCCTGGAGCGAAGGAGCTGAAATTGGAGCCCAACGCAATCATCTGGCCCAAGTCCTTCCTTTTGGAGAAGATGCCCAGAGAAGGAATTTGCCTTGTCCAAGGTCACACAGGACGTTATTGGCCAAGGTGTGCAGAGGAAAGACCCAACTGAGGGCTGGTGCCGGGAAAAGCTAGCCAGGAGACACATTTTGACCCAGCTGAGGCTTGTGCTTACATTTCTTACAGAAGTGAAGCAGACGGAAAGGGCAAAGGGGAATAAACCAACAGGGAAGAAAATCGATCTTCAAAGAGCTCCACTTCTGTTCTGGGTGTGAGACACTTTCCCTGTAACTTCAACTTACCTCTTGCTCTCCTTAGGAGTAGATTTTTATCTCTGTTTTACTGATGAGAAAACTGAGGCCCAGAGAGGTTAAGTGACATGCCCAACAGCACACAGCTCATCGCTAGCAGAGCCAGGACGAGAAGGCAAGTCTCTGTACAACGGCCCTGATATTCATATGTCCTTTCTAATCCCCCAGCCCAGGCTCCCCAAGGTCAAGTCAGGGTTCCAGCACCAACCTCCTAGCAGGTACGTTACCCTGGGGATCTCTGCAAGTCAGGTCACCTCTACATCACCACTGGATTATTTCTCCCAGAATGCCCCTGTTTAAAGTTGCCAGAATGCCATGTAAGTGGAATCATGTAATCGTCTGCCTTCTTTCACTTACCATGTTTTTGAGATTCACCCATGTTTTGCATGTTCATTCCTTTTTTTACTGCTGCATAGCACTGCACTGTATGGACATACCATGGTTTTTCATCCATTGACCAGCTGATGGGCATTTGGATTACTTCCAGCATTTGGCTATTATGAATAAAGCTGCCATGAATATTTATATACAGGAGTCTTTGTGGACATATGCATTCATTTCTCTTGGACTAGGAGTGGAATGGATAGGAATTACATTGTGTGTGTTTAACTTTATAAGAAACTGCTGAAGTGTTTTCCAAAGTGACGTTTCCATTTTGCTTTCACACTGGCAGTGTGAAAGTTTCAGTTGCTCCACACCCTCGTCAACTCTTGGTATTGTCCTTTTAATTTTAGTCATCTAGTGGGGTGTATGGTAGTATCTCACTGTTTTTTTTTGACTAACGTTGAGCATCTTTTCATGTGCTTATTTTCCTTCTGTATTTGTTCTTTAGTGAAGTGTCCATTCAAGTCTTCTGCCCATGTTTTAACTGGGTTGTTTGTCTTCTCGTTATTGAGTTGTAGGAGATCTTTCACGTATTCTAAATACAAGTCCGTTGTTAAATATATGTTTTGCAACATTTTCCACCGGACTGGGGTGGACTGTTTCATTATCTTAACTATCTTCTGAAGACATTGTTTTTTGATGAAATCCAATTTAATCAATTTTTTCTTTTATGTTTCACGATTTTTGTGTCCTGTTTAAGAAATTTTGCCTAACCCAAGATCACTAAGGTTTTATAATGTATATATGTTTTTTTATTCTAGAAGTTTTTTGGTTGGCTCTTACATTTAAGTCTGTGATCCATTTCATGTTAATTTTTGTAAATAGTGTGACATGAGGGTCAAAAATATGTTTTTGCATCAACATTCAATTGTCAACACTTCTATTCTTGAGGCACCTGATAGTTTTTCTAAAAAAGGAAGAAGCTATGCCAAAACAGAAGTTTAAAATATTGTCACGTATTTGAAATGTTCACATTTAATAAGTTAATGTTCTCAACCCAAAAGCTAGGAAGATACAGTGATTGTATGTATAATTCCATTTGCTCAAATGATCTCAAGATCAGACCTAAAGACAGACCCCACCTCCGCCCTGCCTGCCCCCAAGCCTGCTTCCATCAGCCAACGTCCAGCTCCCCAGGGCCTGAGCAGTCATCTCCACACTCTCTGCTCTCCCCAGAAGGACTGGATGGGCTGCAGCAGCTCACAGGACGGCCCTTAGTGCCTAACGCAACAGCTACTGTTTGCGTTGGGGCTCCCGCTCCACACACAGGTATCACCCATAGCCATATTGTACGGCATGTGCAAATGTAACATTTGATCCTCCCAGCAAACAACGTGTCACTGTCCTCATTTTACAGTTGGGGAAACTGAGGCCCAGAAGTTTTAAGTTCCTCAGCCAGGGTCACTGAATGAGAAAACAGCAAAGGAGCTGGGATTCGAGCCCAGAAATGCCAAGACCAGAGCTCTACTCCCCACTCCTGACCATCTCTCCACAGATCCGGGCTTGAAAGTGGTGATTCTGTTAATGTGGGTTCCTGAACCCGTGCTTGTGTGATCACTTGGATGGAACTGACTTTTGCCATTTTTATGGGAATAAAAGAGAGGAGGTATTTCCTCAATTAATGGAGAATGTAAAACAAGATTGTAGTAGTAATTTTTCTTCAGGTTTTTTATTTTGAAACATTTCCAACATACAGAATACTGAAAGGGAGCACTCGTATTACACACCTAGATTTAACTACTGTTCACATCTTGCCAAATTTACTTTACTCTGTAAACTTTGTTTCTGAATTATTTGAGAGTAAGTTGCAGACACTTCACCCCTGAATACTTCAGCGCATATCTCCCAGGGACAAGACGGCCTCCTGAGAAGGGTGATACCATTATCACACCTGAGAAACGAAGTCTTTAGTGTCTACTATCCAGTCTGAATTCAAATCTTCTCAGTTGTCTCCAAAAGGACTTTTGTAACTTTTTTTAGATCAGGATCCCATCAAGGATCCACACCTTGTATTTTGCTATGTCTCTTTAGCCTCTTCTAGTCTACAAAACCCCCATCGCTTTTGTTTTGCGTTTTTATGATCCTGACTTTGTAAAGAGTTCAGGCCAATATTCCTAGAGAATATTCCACATTCTGGATATATCTTGATGTTTCCCTAGTGGTATCTTTTCACTTACTCCCCTCTCTGTAAAGGAAACCATTTTCTACTTAAAGGTCCTGGCTCCTTTAACGAGCCTCATTTGCATTGGAACCAATACTGTGTGAATAAGAAATAAGTTGCACTCACACTTTTACAAAAAGCTCTGGGTGACCACGCTAACTGAAAAGTGGGATGCTTGACTTTTACAGTAGTATAACAACAACAATAATAATAACCTAAAGATTTACCTTCCCCAACTAACCCTTCCTGCCTGCCAGGGGTTCGGGGAGCATGCAGCAAGCCACGGGAGGAGGCCCGCCCTCCGCAGCGAGGGGCTGCAGGAGTTGTTGTGAGGAGTGGGGAGAGAGCCTGCCTCCCAGCCTCGCAGCCCCCGAGTGACGAGTGACGGTTGAGCCCTGGGGATCAGAGGCGGGAGAGTCGTGCGGGGTTATGTGAATTTCATGGTACATGAGGATCGTGATGGTGGAGAGGCATCACGGTGCCTTGACAGAGAGCAGGACAGGCTTTCAGGAGCCCTGATTTCCAAGCCCAACCAGCCCAGCAGCTGTCTGTCTCCTTGTACAAGGGGTGCACAACGGGGGACGTGCCCAGGTGGTTTCTATGGTTACCAAATAGGACCCTACAGAAGGGCTCAAAAGAGGATGGGGCACACAAAAAGACACACGCTGCCTTGAAGGCGATCTCATTGGCCAAAACCGGAACAGACTGAGAAATGCATACAGAACTAAAGCAAGTAAGTATTGGATTATCACCCATAAAATAAATGTCCATGATTCCATACTGAAATAATTTTTAAATTGCCTAAATAAATGAATGGGGAAGAAGGAACAGCTCTTCCTTACAGAAGAATTCCAATAAATAAATGTAGAGGAAATGAGAAATATTTTTTAAAAATCACTATTAGGCAAACAGCACAGTAATAATCACTACAGGCAAAAATCTATTGATGGATGCTCAAATTGGTGTGAGAAAGTTTGAGGAGATAGAATATTTGCATAGTCTCAAAGCATCTCCCTCAGATATTTATTAATTATAAAGGGGAAAACCCAGCAATTTTACAGTGGAGAAACCCAGCAGACAGCACCTCAACCACGCGATCAAGGTTAATTATCACCAGTAATAAGACATATTGACATCATGTGCCCCTGCTATTTATATGCTGAGAAGGTCGCACCACTCTGTGGTATTCCTGCCAAGATCCACAACCTCAATCGAATGGTGAAAAAAACGTCCAGCAAATCCCAAAGGACAGATATTCCACAATCTAACTGACCCGTATTCTTTAAAAGCGGCAAGGTCACCAAAGACAAGGAAAGACTGAGGGCCTGTCACAGACGGGAGCAGACTAAGGAGACAGGGCAACTAAGTGTGAGGCGAGGTCCTTACTAGTGGAAGAACGGGTGAAATTCCAATTAGGCCTGTAGTTTAATTAATAGTAATTAATAGCACTCAAACTAACATTCATAGTACCAATGTTAATTTCATGGTTTCATCACTGAACTATGGTTATGGAGGATGATAACATTAACATTCAGCGAAGCTGAGCGATAGGCACTTTTTTTTGCAACTTTTCTGTATGTCAAAATTCATTTTAAAATAAAAAGTTAAAAAAATATGGCTGTGTGTGTAAGTGAAGTAGAAGGTCCTCTAGCCACTGCGATCTGAGGGACACAGGCAGGAGGGCCCTGTCTGCGACATTTTTCTCTCCAGCCTGTCAAGATGTCTGAAATCCCGCCATTCGAGATGCATTTCTCTTAACTAAGGTTCTTAGTTCCCAAAGGCCCCAAAACTCATGTGACAGGAATTTATGGAGCACTTTCTATATTCAGGCACCTGCTAGATACTAGGAGTAATAGTGAATATGACAGGCAACACTTCTGTCCCCCTGGAGCTTATATTCAGCCATTAGCATCTTAGTATGAATTGGCTGGCATGCTCCATTTCCTAAAGCAGCCACAAATCAGGGCCCTAAGAAGGGGTCCATTTGAATGAGTAAAAGAGGGGAGGCTACGCTTAGAGCATGGAGCAGGGGCCATTTGGAGAAGGCAGGCCTGCACTGCAGCTTTGAGAAGTTCCAAAATCTGAGCATGGCACTGAGATGAACAAGATGGGGCGCTGGGAGGCAGAACAGCCCCTACTCTAGGCGGGAAGGCCAGCTAAGAATTAAATGCACATGGGGTCTGAATCAAACCTGAGATAATAACAACAGCCAACACCTGGATAGCACTAACTCTGTGGCAGGCACTGTGCTCATGACTTTATATGTGATAACTCATTTGACCCTCACAACAACACTGTGAGGTGAGGTACTATTATTTCCCCCTTTTACAGATGAAGAAACTGAGGCACTGAGAGTTTAAGAAGCTTGCCCGATGTCGCACACCTGGTATGTGGTGGAGCTGGGCCCTGGACTGGGTGGTTTGGCTCCTGAGTCTGTGCCCCCAAGGCCCATGCTCTCACACTTCTCCCAGAGCTGGGTAAGAGTACCTTGGCACACGGAAGGAAGGAGAGCACCACGGAGCCGGGACCAAGGCCACCGGTGGGTCAAAAGAGGCCAAAAGAAGCTGAGTCTTGTTTTGTATGAGTGCCTACTAGTGTTAGGTGCAATACTCATGTATCAGCCATGGAAAATTCATACTTCTGAGGTACTATCATTCCCATTTTACAGATGAGGAAGCTGAGGCTTAGGGAAGTTAGGTATTTTGCCCAAGGTCACATAATTCTACTAACAGGTGAAGCCAGGATTTGGCTGACTTGTGGAAAGCTATCACAAATCACCAATGTGGCTGCTGTTAAGTCTCACCCCTGGGCTAGAACTAAATAATCTCTCCCTCTCCCCCTCCCACACACTAAAGTTAATTATTTAACGCCCACAATATACTTGGGTACGGCATTTTGCAGAGCTGAGCTCCTACACGGTGCATGTTTAAATACATTTAATCCAATGAATATTTCAAGGTAATTAATCTCCACAGGGTGGGCGAGCGCTCAGGTTCCCCAGCGCATCAGAACACATCCGAATCAGCTGAGGAGGCGATTTGCACTCTGCAGTGGGTTGAGAAAGATTCTCTTGCAGGCCTTCAGAGCTGACTCCCTGGTGTTAACGAGCAAAAACGCCGCCACTGACAAGAATTAAGGCACCGCCTAGTGGCTGAAAGAATTTTTGCAAGGAGAGACTATGGCTCACAACTCCAGGGCAACATATCTGTTTGGGGTCTTGTGGAGGAGGTGCCCTGCAAATGTATGCTCTGCGTGCTCACACACACACATATCCTTCACGTGAGTTTTATGTATCAAATGCACATAATCACCGTACGTAGCACTTGTGCTAGCGCATAGGAGTGGGGTGGGGGTGAGAAAGGGTGAGAACTATGGGAAGACATTCACAGGCCCCTGCCTGGGTCCTGTAACTCTTCCGTATCGTGATACGTTGAAATGACTGTTTGCTGAAGGCTTATTTGAGGCCACAGAACTCCATGGAGTTAACAGACCTTCAGTGATTTCCAACCTTTTAGTGTCAAGTCTAAGAACTCTTTGCCTAGCTCTAGGACTGAAGATTTTCTCCTCTTTTTTTCTCTGAAAGCTCTATAGTTTTATGTTTTACATGTAAGTCCATGATCCATTTTGAGTTTATTTTATACAAAGTGTGAGACGTAGAGTGAGGTTCTCTCTCTCTTTTCTTTCCTATGAGGATCCAACTGCTCCAGTATCATTTGTCAAAAAGGTTGTATTTCTTCCATTGAATTGTTTTTGCACTTTTGTGAAAAATCAGTTGGGCATATTTGTGTGCACCTATTTCTGAGTTTTCTATTCTGGTCCATTGATCTATTGGATAACCTTCCTTCAATACCACGTAGTCTTGATTATTATAGCTATATAATGCCTTAAAATCAGGTAGATTATGTCTCTGATTTTATTCTTTTTTCAAAATTGTTTTAGTCATTCTAGTTCCCTTGACTTTGCATATAAATTTTAGAATAATCTTGTCTATATCTATAAAATACTTTCTTGGAATTTTGATGGGATTTGCAAAGATAAGTTTGGAGAGACTTGACACCTTTACTACATGGAGTCTTGCAATCCATGAACAAGGTATGTCTCTCCATTTATAAGGATCTTCTTCAATTCGTTTTATCAGCATTGTGTAGTTTTCGGCATATAAGTCCTATACATGTTTTGCTATATTTACATGTAAGTATTTAATTTTTTGTTTTTTGAGGAGGGTTCGCCCTGAGCTAACATCTGCTGCCAATCCTCCTCTTTTTGCTGAGGAAGACTGGCCCTGAGCTAACATCCATGCCCATCTTCTTCCTCTTATCAAGTTGAGGAAATTTCCTTCTATTCTAAATTTTCTGAGAGAGATTTTATCATGAATAGGTGTTGAACCTTGCATCAATTGATATGATCATGTGCTTTCTTTGGCCCATTCATATAGTGGATTACACAGATTGATTTTCAAATATTCTACCAGCCTTGCATCCCTGGAATAAACCCCACTTGGCCACAGCGTATAATTCTTTTTATATATTGCTGAATTAAATGTGTTAATATTTTGTTAGGATTTTTCTAAGTTCATGACAGATACTAGTCTGTAGTTTTCTTTCTTTCTTTCTTTTTTAGGAAGATTAGCCCTGAGCTAACATCTGCTGCCAATCCTCCTCTGTTTGCTGAGGAAGACTAACTTCCATGCCCATCTTCTTCTACTTTATATGTGGGACGCCTACCACAGCATGGTGTGCCAAGCGGTGCCATGTCTGCACCCAGGATCCGAACCAGCGAACCCCAGGCTGCCAAGGCGGAATGTGCAAACTTAACCGCTGCGCCACCGGGCCAGCCCCTCTTTCTTTCTTTTTTTAAAATGAAGTGGAAAGCGTTTCTTCTTTTTTCTAGAAGAGATTGTGTAGAATTAGAATCAATCCTTCTTTAAACATTTGATAGAATTCTCCAGTGAGACCATCTGGACTTGGAGATTTCTTCCTGGGGGATTTTAAAATTATGAACTCAATTTCCTAAAATGGTCATAAGGCTACTCAAATTGGGTATTTTATACTAGGCAAGTTGTGGTAATTTGGGTTTCTTTTAGGAACTGGTCCATTTCACCTAAGCGGTCGTATTTATCCCGATTTGTCTGTAGCGTTCCTTTATCATCCATTTGACGTCTGCCCTGCCTGCAGTGAAAGCCTGTGTTCATTTCTGATATTGGTAATTCGTGTCTTCTCTCGTTTCTTTCTTTGTTAGTCTTGCTAAAGGTTTGTCTATTTTATTGATCTTTTCAAAGAACTAGCTCTTTGTTTCATTGATTTTTCTCTATTATTTTTCTGTTTTCAATTCCATTGGTTTCTGCTCTTTACTATTTTCTTCTGCTTGTTTTGGGTTTATTTTGCTCTTCTTTTTCTAGGTTCTGGAGTTGGAGCTTAGATTATTGATTTTAGACTTCCTTTTGCTAACGCAGGCATTTAGTGCTATCAGTTTCCTTTTCTGCTCTCTTTTAGCTGTGACCCACAAATTTTGATATGTTTTGTTTTCATTTTTGTTCGATTCAACGTATTTTTAAAATTTCCCTTGAGACTTCCTCTGTGACTGATTATTTAGATGCATATTGTTTAGTTTTCAATTGTTTGGAGGTTTTCCTCTTATCTTGCTGTTATGGATTTCTAGTTTGATTAGTTGTCATTGGAGAACACACTCCATATTATTTCAAATTCTTTTAAAATGCTTTCTTTAAAATTGTGGTTCTACGGCCCAGGATATGGTCTCTCTTGGTATATATTCCGTGAGCATTTGGGAAGAATGTGTATTCTGGTATTGTTTGGTGTTTTGTACTATATATGTTGATTAGGTCCTATTTGTTATTGGCATTGTTGAGTTCATGGAGTTCTATGTCCTGGCTGACTTTCTGTCTAGTCGTTATATAAATTATTGAGAGAGGAATGTTGAAGTCTCCAACTATAATTGGTGGATTTGTCTAATTCTCCTTTCAGTTCTAACAGTTTTTGCCTCACATAGTTTGAAGCTCTATTATTTCGTGCATACACATTTAGGATTGCTGTGTCTGTTTGGTGGATTGATCCTATAATCATTATATAACGTCCCTTTCTGTCTCTGGAAATTTTCTTTGCTCTGAAGTCTATCTTATCTGATATAATATAGCCACTTCTGGGTTCTTTTGACTACCGTTTATATGATATCTTATTCCAGCCTTTTAGTTCCAATCTGTCTATATCATTGTAGTTGAAGGGAATTTCTTGTAGATAGTGTGTAGTTGGGTCACAGTTTTTAATCCACTCTGCCAATCCTTGTCTTTTAATCAGTGTATTAGACAGTTACATTTAATGTAATTATTGATCTAGCAAGGCTTAAAGTTTGCAGTTTTATTTTTTGTTTATTCTGTTTTTCACTTCTCTGTCTTCTTTTTCATGCCTTCCTATGGATTACTTGAACTTTTTTTAAGAATTCCATTTTGATTTATCTACAGCGTTTTTGAGTATATCTCTTTGTATAGTTTTTTTTTTTAGTTGTTAGTCTAGGTATTACACTATATATACATAATATCACAGTCTACTGATATCATTATTTTACCAGTTCAAGTTAAGTGTAGAAACTATACCTCCTTTTATATATTTTAAATATATAATACCTATAATATCTCCACCTATGACATGATTGTCTTAAATATTTCCTCCACATACATTTAGAACCATATCACACCATGGTATGATTTTTGTTTTAATTATCAAACATAATTTAGAAACTTTAAGAGAAAAAGGAAAGTCTATTATATTTACCCACATTTTTGCTTACCATGTTCTTTTTTCTTTCCTGATGTTTCACGTTTTCTTCTTTTATCATTTCCTTTCTGTTTAGAGAAATTCCATGAGCCATTATTTAGAGTAGGTCTGCTAGTGACAAATTTTCTTAGTTTTCTTTCATCTGAAAATGGCTTGATTTTTCTCTCAATCCTAAGGTTTATTTTTCCTGGATATAGGATTCTGGGTTGACAATTCTTTCTTTCAGCCCTTGAAAAATGTGCTTCTTCCTTTGTCTCCATGGTTTCTCACGAGAAATCTGCTGTCATCCAAATTATTTTTTCCCTATAAGTAAAGTGTTGTTTCTCTCTCACTGCCTTCAAGATTGGTTCTTTGTCCTTAGTTTTCAGAAGTTTGACTGTGATGTAGTCTTGGTGTGAATTCCTTTGAGTTTATCATGTTTGGAGTTTTTGCAGCTTCTTGAATCTGTTGGTTTATGTCTTTTGCCAAATTTAGGGAGTTTCCAGGCATTATTTCTTTGAATACTTTTTTTTTTTTAAAGATTGGCACCCAAACTAACAACTGTTGCCAATCTTCTTTTTTTCTTCTTCTTCTTCTTCTCCCCAAAGCCCCCCAGTACCTAGTTGTATATTCTAGTTGTGAGTGCCTCTGGTTGTGCTATGTGGGATGCTGCCTCAGCATGGCCTGACGAATGGTGCCGTGTCCACTCCCAGGCTCCTATCTGGCGAACCCCAGGGCTGCTGAAGCAGAACACACGAACTTAAGCACTCAGCCACGGGGCCGGCCCCATTCTTTGAATATTTTTTCAGCCTTGTCCTCTTTCTTCTCTTCTTCCAGCATCTGATGACACAAATATTCTTCTTTATATCTTTTCTTTGCTGAGACTTTCTTTTTATTTCTCTGAGACTTTTTACTTCTCATTTGCTTCAAGCAAGTTCATAATTGCTCACAAAGCATTTTTATGATGGTTGCTTTAAAATCTTCGTCAGATAATTCTAACATTTCTGGCCTCTTCATGTTGATATCTATTGACTGTCTTTTTCCATTCAGTTTGAAATCTTCCTGGTTCTTGGTATGATGAGTAATTTTCAATTGAAGTCTGGATATTTGGGAATTATTTTTAACTCTTGATCTTATTTGAACCTTCTGTTTTAACTAACTTCCCCTGACACTGCTCTAGTGGTGGGGAGGGTATCTCATTATTGCTGGATACCAGTAGAAGTCCAGGTTCCCCACTCAGGCTCCATTGACACCTGAGGGGAGGGTGGGGGGAGCTCCTTGTTACTGATAGGTGGAGGGAGGAGTTCTAGCTCCCCACTAGGTCTCCACTGATACCTCCCTAGATGGGACGGGCAGGAGTGTCTCATTGCTGTTCCTTGTATGGCATCCACCGACATTGAAGGGGTAGAGGGAAGAGTGGCCTCCTTCCTGCTAATTCTCCACCAGGCCTCCCCTGATACTACCTCAGTGGGATGGAGCGGCACCTCATTACTAACAGATGGGGTGGAAGTCCAGGCTCCCCACACGGTCTCTGCTGACGCTCAGGAGGGGCGGGCCTCCTCCTCAGCCAGTGGAGATGAAGGTTCCAGCTCTGCACTGGGCTTCTCCGACATCACAGCAGCAGAAGCGTTGAGAGACTTCATCACAGTTTCGTGAAGGTAGAAGTCTAAGCTCGCTACTCAGGCTTTGCTGGCATGAGTGGGGTGGGGAAGCAGTTCTTTCTGTGGCGTTTGTTTGGAGTAGAGTGGTTAGCATCTAAAAGTTGTGTCTTTCTAGGCTTCCCCTTTCCTGGCCCACTGGTTAGTGAGAAGGAGCTTTTATTTGGGTTTTGTTTGTGCCCATTGGTGTTTCCAGGTTGCTGGGTTCTTCAGCTCCAAGTCTGGGATATATAGCACCAAAAGGGAATCCAAGGAACTCAGCGTTGTGTCGTTATTTGGGTCCTGAGGTCCCTAGCTGGTCTGTTATACTTAGGGAGAGGAATGGGGAAAAATACATCTACTTTGTTTTCCTGGAAGTGGAAGTCAAGTACCGCTATTTACAAATTTTAACGTCTTGAATTGTTGAATTCTCTAGTCTGTGTCCTGAGTCCTTTTTTTGCTCACCCCCACCTACTCAGTGACCAGAAAGGACTTCTTGTATACCTGTTTTTGCCAGTACATCTCATTCTTGGGGTAGTAATCATAGAAGAGTTGACCATGAATAAGGGGATGGGGTGAGGAGTTGTAGCACAAAGTCAAAGGGAAATATGAGGTGCAAAAATTGGGTTAATATTTTTTAAAGGTATCATCATTTTAAATACATTATCTATAAAACTCTTGCAAGCTATCCATGAGGTAGATTTCATTATCAGATTACATTGAAAAGACTGAGGTTGCTAGAGGTGTCAAACTTCCCCAAATTAAGAAGATGACGTGAAGAAATGGAGGCAGCTATGTTTGTCCCCATTATTAGGAAAGCAAAGGTTTTCCCAGAACCCCCACCACAGACTTCTACTTGCATATCACTGCTGCAATAACTGTGTTGCCTGGCCGTTCCTCACTGCAAAGAAATCTAGAAAAGCTAGTCAGTGTGTCAAGTGAATGGCAATAAGGACAAGAAGGCTGAGAAGGATTGTCGATCCACCACCCTGCAGGTCTGCCACAATCCGTGACTGTTAACCAGGGGCCTCCTCCATATACAGGCTGCCCCCAGTCCCCAGGGCATCTACTTCATTTTAAAAGGCATATTCAATGTGCTTCCATATTTGGAAACCTTAAAAATGAAGAATAAGTTTAAAGAAAATTAAACTTAATATCTACTTGACATCTGGGGATCTGTGAAAGATGTAATGTTCAATATATGAGATGCGAGAATTTTTATATTTAACCAAAGAAGGCATGAGTTTAAACAGCTTAAGAAGCGTGATGTCAGGAAGTAAATACCATGGGCACTATTAGGAGACATTACCTGTATTAGTCAGGGTTCTTCCCGAAACAGAACCAGTAGGAGAGATACACATATAAAGAGATTTATTGTGAGAAATTGGCTCATAATTATGGAAGCTGAGAGGTCCCACAATCTGCTGTCTGCAAGCTGGAGACAGGGAAGCCAGTGGTGTAATTCAACCCAAGTCCAAAGGCCTGAGAACTAGGGGAGGTGATGGTCTAAGTCTCAGTCTGAGGGCAGGAGAAAATCAATGTCCCAGCTCAAGCAGTCAGGCAGAGACGTCAAATTCTCCCTTCCTCCATCTTTTTCTTCTATTCAAGCCCTCCATGGATTGGATGATGCCCACCCACATTGGGGAGGGCCATCTGCTTTACTCAGTCCAAATTAAACACTAATCTCATCTGTAAGCACCTTCAAGGACACCCCAAAAAATAATGTTTAGCCAAAGAGCTGGGCACCCTGTGATCCCATCAAGTTGACATATAAAATTAACCATCACACTACCCAATACCCTGAAAGTTATGGGAACTCTAAAGACCACATAAAGCTGAACTGACCACCCTCTTTGTCAGCTTCAACTCACCTATTGAAAGGGGCCAGTGTGTTCTCTGGACCTGTCCAGAGTGAAGTTGCAAGTTGTCAGAAAGAGTTTGGTGACACTGTTATCTGTTCCTAAAGTGCCAGGGAGAGCCCTGGGGTAGGGAGAAAGGGAGACGCATACTGCCAACCATGGCCAGAGCTAAGTGCCTTGTTTGGCTCTGTCTTTCTTCAGGGTCACTTGGCAGCCAGAGTAGTTGAGCTCAGGTAATTTGTGGAAAAGATCTTCCACTCCATGTGATTGCTAATTGCTCAAGGAGCAAAGCACAGTCAAAATGGCAGGCAGATATGAAACTCCAAACGTTGGTGATAACTGCATTTAACCTTTCCTAAAGGAACATTAAAGAGGCATTAATACTTTGGTGGGGGGAACCCCAATGTGTGAAAAAAGAAACAGCAATTGCTGACAGAGTCACTTTCCACCTGAAGGAACTGGGCCAGAATCAATTTCTAATAGGAGGGAAGGGTAATGAGAGTGCATTGTGGATTATAGTCACATTCTATGTCACCTTCTACATCTCTAAAAGCTTCTCTGGACAGACTGTAAATTACCCTGACCTTAAAGAAAATGTTCACACTAACGCTTTGGTTTTTATGAACATTCCACCTGGACAGTCTGGCCTGGCTTTAGATAAAATAAGAAATGAGCCGAGAAACCAGCTGAGCCGCCAGGTGCCAAGGGCCAAGCCTGGTCTGATGATTGATTCTGACTGTTTTCTTGCCACTCATATATCTAGAGAGAAAAGAGCATTATTTCCATAAATGATAAGCAAACCCAAGGCCAATTTGGAATGGTTATTTGCTGTCCCAAACATGCTTTGGCTATTGTTAAAATTAACGTGACGCTTGGGGTTTTCCTTCAGGTTTCAAAACTACAGCTGAGAACACCATACCAACTTTTGTTTGCGGGCAGATTACTGGATACTGTGCTAGGCAGGGCTCTTGACTGAAAACAACAGACACCAACTCTAGGTATGTGTCAGAGGCATACTGGCTGGGGAAGAAGACCCAGCCATCATCCCACCACAGGCTCTGTCTGCTCCGCACTGCGCTCTGGGCACTGCAGGCACTGTGGGTATCACTGCCCCTGGATCCTCTCCATCAGCACTGCTGCACGTCATGCTCTGGACGAGCCCTCTGTGCTGCTGGACCCCACTGCCAATTATCACCAGCTGACCAGGTCTCAAGATTCAGCTCAAACAGGAGCACCTTACAGGTCGTACTGAGGCCACCTGGCCATGCTTAAGCTCAAGCCGCCGGGGGATAGGGAATTCACCCATATAGTAGGGGTATACTCGGCAGCCAAAACAATACCTACTGTAGATGAGTTAGGAAAAAAATAAAAACAGCTACCCCCATGTGCTGTCTGAATATATATATATATATATATATATGTGTATGCCATATATATGATATGTGTGTATATACATATTAGAATTTTCTGGAAATTAATCAACAAATATTTATAGATAGTAGGTTTGGGTGTCCTGGTGAAGATCTTATTCTCAACTCCTCAGTAGTAGATGAGCTGGAAATCTTTACATGGGATTTGTACTGGGTCCTTTTCCAGGTGGCCAGGTCCCGGTGATTTGTACCAGTTTCCTGCTCTACACACCTCAACCCCATTACCCACTTCTTCTTGGCTTTTTAACTAAACATTTACTTCTGAGTTAGGTGCTATGGAGGAATACAATATAGAGAGAAGGGGAGGAGCTAACATTTACTGAGTGTTCATTTATTATTGAGTGTTCTGGGAGCCTAGTTAACTTAACATCATCCTCTAACAGGTGGGGCTGTTACCTTACAACACCCATCTGGATTCAAGGCTCTGCTCCACCACATATTTTGACCTTGAGCAAGTTATTTAACCTTTGTGACCACCAGATTTCTCATCCATAAAATGGAGATATTTTCAGGGTTGTTCGATGGAGTACCACGTGACACATGGCCAACTGTTGTTACTACCTCCATCAGCTGAAATCTAGCCCATTCTCGAGTGTCTCCTCTAAGAAGCCTTCCTCAATCTCCTAAAGCAGATGGTCTCTCACCCTCCTCCTTTTGTCTTTGGTTTTAACCTTCTTCATGGAGCGACACAGGCAGTGAAGGCTGTGGTGAAGGCATATCCGCAGCAGCACCTAACAATGCCTTGCACAAAGTAGGTCTTCTATAAAAAGCCATTGAATTGAAATAGCCAAACTGAATTCTTCATGGAAAACTATCCATTTAACACCCTAAATTTGCTAGTTAGTTGTTTAAATTGCTTTTTCTCCACAAAAAAAGGAGAGATTGTTGCATTTAAAACAGAGTCACACAAGCAAGCTCTGTGTTCTACATTTAGCATATTATACAAAATCATGACAAAATAACCTTAAAAACATCTTTAGGAACGAGCCATACTGGAGACTGACATACTGCCTTTCAGTAAATCCAATACGGCCATTGTCCCCTTTAATTACTGATTCCAGGGTTAGGACTAGATGACACAGAGCGATTGCATTGAGAGACATGTGATGGGAAAATGGTCTGTTTTTACATCGCAGCATCTCGTTCAGTGAGGGAACAGGTTCTCACTATGGGAGGTACAAAGGAACTGAGGGGTTTTGAAGGAATAACAGATTCACTTCTTTTAGTTTGTGTTCATTCCATGAGAAGGAGAAAGGTACTGCCAATATTATTGAAACTATTTCTTTCTTTATTTCTGAGCTCAAATAGCTGAATTTGCGTAAATGTAAATATATGATGCGATTCCACTACGTAGTCACAGGCTAAGAAGCCCACCCCATCTTAGTTCACTGGTGACTCCTACTCAGGGTGTTATTGTACAAACCAGCTTTTCAGCGAATTGCAAACGAGAGTGGTAGGGGATGAGACAAGGGAATGCATTTGATCTATGGAAAATGCTCTAAAGCTGCGTTAAGAGCCCTCTTCACTGTAATCTTGACTGCTGGAGGATGTGGCTAAATTTCTGGTCTTTCTGCCTTCTCCCCTGAAGCCCAAAGTAAGATTGATGTTCCTCCTTATCCAGGGCTCTTAAGTGGCAGTGCGAGCTTACATTCCTCCTTGATGCCCCGTGGCTGCTCTCTTCCCACGGCCGTTTGTCCCAGCTCCCTATGGGAACATGGCCTTCATGTCCAGGACACAGGGGGAGGGTCCTCTTGTGTGAGCACTGCTGACACCTGCAGGGTGACCATTGCACTGTGTCCTTCATTCTTCACTTGTTTGGCCATGTGGCTGCAGGGCACTAAAATCTGTAGCTAGCCCCCTGCTCTTTTTGCTGCAGTTGGAATTTACAGTGCATCCAATCTTCCATTTTTGTTGCTGTTGTTTTTAAGCAGGCAAAATAATTTTATAAAGTCCCTTCAAAGAGTAATCATCCTAGATATGTTTTTGAGGACATTTTTATTTTCATAATAAGCTCAGCACCTTTAGGACAGAGATGGCACCTTTATATCTGGCTCTAGAACTCTACATGATCCCTAGTACATAATAGCTCATCTGGAAATGTTGTGGAATTCAATTGCATTGTCTACATCATAGGCTTGGTGCTTGGGTTTTTTTTTTTTTAAAGATTTTATTTTATTTTTTTTCCTTTTTCTCCCCAAAGCCCCCAGGTACATAGTTGTATATTCTTCGTTGTGGGTCCTTCTAGTTGTGGCACGTGGGACGCTGCCTCAGCGTAGTTTGATGAGCAGTGCCATGTCCGCGCCCAGGATTCGAACCAACGAAACACTGGGCCGCCTGCAGCGGAGCGCGCAAACTTAACCACTCGGCCACGGGGCCAGCCCCGGTGCTTGGGTTTTTAACATGGGTTCCATGAAGTCTTGAAATTGTATGAAAAAAGTACACGTGTCTATACTTTTTGTCTCCCTTGGGGGAAGATCCTGCTCTACTCTGGGAATACTGGCGACCTCTGTGAACCTTTCCCTCGTATTCTGATCCTGGTGAGGGAGGCAGCAGTGGTGGAGAGAATGGAGGGAGAACTTGAGTCAGATAATTGAACAGAAGCTGTTGGAGAGTCACCGCTGAGAGGTGCTGGGAGAAAATAGGCACATGAAGAAACGTGGGGAAAATTCTTGCCAAATATGTCAAAATGTTATCCTGCCACACCAACCATAGATGGGGTCAGTCTTCATGGGCACTGGCTCTGTCTCCCTTCCTTTAAAAATGTGGCTTTGGTGTGTGCTACTCTTCTGTTATGCAGCTCCTTGCCAATTTACCCTCGACCTCTCTCCTCCATTCTAAATCAGAATAACTTATCATCATTATTGTCTTTCATGCTCACAATCCCTTTATTAAGACCCAATTATAAACTCCCTAGAGGATTCTGGTTTCTGGAAATAGTAGGGTAGGTTATTCAGATCAACACTCTTGCTGAAAACAACAAAAAATACTGCTAAAATAGATTTAAACAAACACCCCTACCTTAAAATAATCAAAGATCTGAAAACACAATAAGGAACTTCTAGGTCACTACCTGGATGAACCTGTTACCGAATGGTAAGAAGACTATTGGATGATCAAGACCCCTAGGGGATCTGTCAATTCGGCTGTGGCCACTAGGGCTAGATGGGCTCAAGTCAAGGCCTGGGGCCCACAGAGACTGAATAGTCTTACAGGACACCTTCCCCAAATTAATACACACGCGGATTAAGGGTAAACCAGGTCTAAATCTGTCTTCTCTGCCCCTCAACCTCAGGGAACTGCAGGAAAGCCTGCTTTAGCAACAAGCAAGGCAGGAGAATTAAAAGGAAAAGGTACAAAAAGTCTTCGAGAAGTCGTGGCCACAGACCACCTTCTTGTGGGTTTATACTGTGGGTACATTCAGCCTGAGTGGGCCAGAGACTTTTAAGCCATGAATTTAGCATGACAAGATCTCAGTTGTTGTTGCTCCCAGGTGCCCAGCAAAACTAAAATAAAGCCTCTCTGGAGAGGGGCACATCCAAACTGGGCTTTGGAGTACCCCCATGAATAATCTAAGGACAGTGACCAGTTCTCCAATCAGGATAACCAAGCCTCGAGGGAACAAGAACCAGCCAAACAGCAGAGAGAAGAAATAGATCCAAACAGACTTCAGCTATTAGACCCAGTTTTCAAAACAGTTATGCTTATATGTTGATGGAAATAAATAATGACCTTGAAAATAACTATAAGGAGATTGTAAAATGTTACATGCCCTATCTGAAAAAGAACCAAACTAAAAATCAAAAAGAAAGTAATTGAAATTAAAAACTCAATGATCATATTTGCAACATATTGATAATATAAGGAAGAAATAATGAACTGGAAGGTGGAGCAGAAGACATTATATTGAATGCAGTACAGAGAGAAGAGAATGAAAAGAAATACACAAAAGCGTGTCGGAGATGTGTAGAATACAGTGCGAAATTCTAACTTTGGCATGCCTGGGAGAGACAAGAGAAGGGATAGGACAGAGATTGGGAATTTTTCATAACTGATGAAAGACACCTATTCACAGGTTGAAGAGACTCAGTGGATGTAAGCAGAATAGAATGAAACCCATGCCTAGACAATGCATTATGAAACTGCAGAAAACCAAGACAGAGAAAATCTTAAAGCAGCCAGAGAAAAAAGGCTATCTTCAAAGGAGCGACTGACAATGGACTTTCAACAGTAAGTCAGAAAAGTTTGGGCTGATAACAGCTTCAATGTGCTCAAAGAATTCTGTACACAACCACCAAAAAAAATATCATTAAAAAATGAATTTGGTCCCTTTTCTTAGTCTGTGGTCCCCTATAAAATTCTTGCCACTCTGATAGAGGCCTGACAAACCCATGTTGATTGATTGTACTTTTTTTTTTTAAGGTTTTATTTTTTCCTTTTTCTCCCCAAAGCCCCCCCAGTACATAGTTGTATATTCTTAGTTGTGGGTCAATGATTGATTGTACTTTAAAGTGATGGGCTGGGGGCCAGCCCAGTGGCATAAGGGTTAAGTTCACAGGCTCCACTTTGGTGGTCCGGAGTTTATAGGTTCAGATCCTGGGCATGGACCTACACACCACTCATCAAGCCACACTGTAGCAGCATCCCACATACAAAATAGAGGAAGATTGGCACAGATGTTAGCTAAGGGCCAATCTTCCTCACACAAAAATAAACAAAGAAATAAGTAAATAAAGTGATGGGCTGGGTGATGACCTCATCAGACTGATGTTTGAGCAAGTTGTAGAACAAGGCCCTGTAATGGCACACAGAGTTGGTGGAAAAGGGAGGAGGGGGTACCCGAGAGGTTGGAAGTGGTTGCCAAAAACCAACCAGGCCTACTGCATAATCTGCCCTACCGTGAATATAGCTTGTTGGTGGCATGCACCTACTTTGTCCTTTCATTGATTCCTCACCTGTTGACGCGCTAAGGACCAGTTCCTTAACCTTACCTTACAGGCAGGGTTGATACTCAAAATATTTAACAATGCTAAGGTCGTCAATCAGAAAAGATTCCCACTATCAGACCAGATGCGGGCTGTTGCACAAGATTGGGCTCCTGGAGGCCCCTGCGGTGTAAGTTGTTACCCCTTTAGAGGCTAGAATATGGGGAAGCCGGGGGGGGGGGGGGGGGGGGGGGATCTGATCAGCTAGAGTGGTGGAGACATTCAAGGTAGCAACCGTATCTACAGCTGGTATTTAAAGCATGTTTGTTGGCAGTACTAATACATACCAGCTGAATATGAGCCCTGCTCACAGCCCTTCCACCAGGCTCCTTAGCAGCTCTCATCCTTCCTTTGCTCCCTGGTCACTGCCTCACCTTTCTCTCTTGCAACTTTAAACCTTCAAACAAAACTTCTTCTTTCTCTAGTTCTACCTGTAATGCACCTTAGCAAAAAATCCATAGGACAACTGCCTTTCTCAAAACCTGGTTCTTAGTTCCCCTGGAACACTCAGACAGGGATTGCATATTCTCTTTTGGCAAACTGTTCATCCCTGGATATGACTGTATCATTTTGTTGCACCTTAAGTGGGCTTTACAAAAGGAAAATCCAGATTCATGCAGAAAATGAGGCATTTCTTTGTTTTACAGTCAGATTCAAAATAGGCTTCCTTCAAATGACAAGCTCCTTTGCTACATTTTATATTTGCACAAAATAATTCATTTCATTACATAGTATATGTTTATAATTGAAAAGTTAGAAAATACAAATAAAAGCACCTGTAATCTCATTCTGCCTCCCTCAGCTATTGACTGTATTACCTATATATGTATCTATATATGTGTGTGACCCAATTAACTAACGTTGTCTTTATATATAAGCCTTTTCAGGGTAAGTTATATCTGTACTCATTGTCAATATCAGATGTGCCAAGCCATGGCCATATTTAGCAAAAGAAACAATTTTTTCTTTCTAGAGACAATACCTTTATTTGGATTTTAGTGAATGGATCAAGCACTATCAATGTGAAGTCGCTTTGACATCAAACGAAAAGGCTCGCAGTAGTACAGCTCAATATGATCTGGATTATCATCTTCAGGTGCAAACGCATCATGAGTTCAGAGCCCAAGGACTTCATTTGTAAACCTTGGGGCTTGAACTACATTTGAATTCAAATTCAGTAACACCCTTAGATCAACTTGAGCTGACAAATTCTTCAGAAGAAATTGGAATAAGGCAATTTGATGGAAATTATACTGTGCAGTGCCTTGTCACTCCAGATATTTCACTTTTACATTAAATTTTTTTTCAATTAATTTAAAGGTAACTGTTATATGCCAGATATCCAGGCTATTTGTCATTATTATTCATTTATTTATATGCAGCACTGTCATTTACAAGGACATAATTCTTAAGGAAACATAATTGCTCTAAACCTATCAACTTGCTTATGTAAAACTTTGTAAAATCTTTTCTCTGGAAAGACAGTTAAGCGTTGGTTGTCAGGAATGTTCACCAGGGACCTCTGCATATCCTACACACTTGGCCTCTGCTCCAGTCCCCTCACACCCACCAGGCTCCTTCCCCTGAGCCTCAGGACCCTGACGTTTGTATGGTATTGTTGCATACTGAAGCTGCAACAAAAATTTGCTGATTTAAGGTGACTTCCAGAGAAAAAGAGCAAAGCATGCTGTGAATGAAGTAAAAAAAAAAAAAGAGTCTATTAGTACATGCTGCAGCCAGTCCCCTCACCCGCTTCGTTTGTCAAGAACATAGAATCACAGACTGAAAAGTCTAAAGAAGCTTGGAGTAGGAAAGGACTCTAGAGCTCATTTTGTCCAACATTATTTGGTAGGTAATGAAACTGAGACCCTGAGAGCTCACTCCACAAGACAACCCTGGGACAGAGAAGTCTCCAGAGCCTGCTGGTCATGACTTACCATGAGTGGTCTTAGCACCCCGCATGTGAAGAACTGGGTATAGAATATCCCGGTGTGTGGAACACTATGGAGGTCACTAAATGACAAACTCCCAAAACTCTACTACCATGTTCACATGTCCAGCAATTTCCACTATGAAATCACCTCCTTCACTTCATTCAAAGCTCACTTTAAACTGTTTCCTCTAAACATATTTATTAAAGAAATGTGAAGTTAATGCAATTTTTTAAAAGATAAAATTATACCCACACCAAAAACATGACTAAAAATCTGGATTTTTACTCCTTCAGGTAAACAAAAGTGAACAATCTCTCCATTCCAAATCCCGCATCATACTCATCTGGAGTAAATTTGCGTTAAATTTTAAATTCTTGGAAGCAATCATACGAAGGGCATAGCACATTGTAGTCGATCAATGCTTTTGCAATCAGTCAAAGCTTTTGTCTCAAAGTGTTGGGGAACCACAAGCCTCATTCTTCTTGGAAGACAGCTCAGTGGTTCTCCAACTCAATTCAGTCTGTTGATGGTTGGTATGTGATTCTGTGGTCAAAACTCTCACTTTCATTCACTTCATGCAGAAATCCAGCTGATAACCTTAACATTTCCTTTAATAGGGAAAGTAACTGAAATGCAATGATGAATCAGTAATGGGGCATGAAGATTACCCTACTTAACATTCTTCCATGGTTCCCTAGAGCCTTCAGAATAAAGTCCAGACTCTTAAACTGGCAGTAATGGACCTTCAGGATATGAGCTTCATCTATCTTTCTAGGCCCATTTCTCAGTCCTCCCCCTTCTTACTCCCTGGCCCAGGCATGCTAAACTACTTTCAGTTCTCTGGAAAAATCGAATTCTCACTTCCCTCCACTTAGAATGCCCTGCATATATCCTTTTGACATTTGTCTGGTTAGTGTCTACTCACACTGCAAAGGTCCATTTAGTTGCATACATCCTTTTGGAGTGTTATCATGAAGGAATTAATGTCAACTACACCCTGAATGTGGGAACAATCAACCCACTTTCAGAGAAACATCAACATTTGCCTTTTCATCACTAATCTTTTGGTAAAATAGTTTATATCCACCATGTCCACTTCATCATCCAAGCATTTCTTAATCTCTTATAAACCTGCTTCCCCTAGCATTACTCAACTGAAAATGCTTTTGTGAAGGCTACTAGTGTCCTCATAATCATTTAATTCTTTGGCAATAGTTTTTTTTCCCAAATACCAAGCCTCCTTAGGTTCTCTAAAACCATCTAGACTGCTGGTCACCTGATAATGTTCTCCCCGCCTTTCCTTCTGTGGCATACAGTTTCCCAGCTGTCTTATCTAATTGTCCCTTCTCTGTGTCATTTACTGGCTCTACTTCTTCCTCCAGTTAAAGATACTCCTCTGGGTTCAGTAGATTCAAAACATTAGCATTAGGATGCCTCCCATCCCTTAACTCACAGCAAACTCAAATCCTTTGTGTATCCTGTTGACTCTATCTTCTTAGTGAAAAAGGAGGAAATCACAGTCCAGTAAAAAAAAAGTATTAGAGATAGATTTGGGTTGGGATCTCAAAGCTGTCACTCATTCTTGAGCAGTATGGCATGGAGTATATTACTTAACCCATTTGGGGGTCAGTTTCTCATCTTCAAGTTGGAGAAAATAATGCCTATCTTTTAGTATTACTATATGAATTACAGCATGCAAAATGTATATTTCAATGCTGGGTACACAGTAGGCGCTCAATGAAAGCTATTTACTGTTACTGTTATTTCCATACCCACCTCGCCCAAACTTGAATAGTATCTCGCGGTCCCAATCCATTTCTTCATACACATCAACAAAAGGTAAATCCTATAGAGTACAGATATGAACAAGTTTCTTTTCTGGCCTAATGGTTCCCAATTGCTTACTGAATCAGAGCTCAATTCTTCCTTATGTAAGAATCTTCAGGTTCTAGACCCATCCTTCTTCTCCAAGCTTCTCTGTCACTGCCCTTCTAAATGAAAACAATTCTCCAAGGAAACTGGACATTTTCTGGTCATCAAACATACCTTATACTCTTCACCTCAAGGTACAGCTCAAATTCTGCCTCCTTTATGAAACTTGTTACCTCCCTGGCTGGATATTTTATCCTCAGAGTATTTTATTGGTACTTCTCTCTCAGGGTACTCATCTTCTGTCTGGTATTCAGTTTTTTGTGCATAACTGACCTTTCCTGCTTATAGATTGTAACCCCTTTGAAGACAGAAACTAGGTTCTTATTCAAGCTCCTACTCAACCATTTGCTAAGTAATGAGGAAAGTATATTTTTGAAAAATACCAACTAGATTTTTCCTCGAGGAATTATTCTCACTTCCTCAACTTCTTATGAAGGGTGGGAATAGAACAGGGAGGAAGTGTGTATACCGTGTACTGACAGAAGCACTGCTGGCTGAACTTCCACTTGGAATTCTCCCAGAAGGACCAAAACGCAGGACTGAAACAGCTATCCTAGAAATTGACCAAGTAAGACTTTAAGATCTGTTGATCAATTGCAATCAACCTCTTGGGAAGCCCTTTACCAATTTGCTAAACTTGTCCATACTTCTTTTCCTCCCCAGAGCTATTTTCCTAACCTTCCAGTCTCCTCTAAACCAAAGAGTAAACAGAACATTTTATTTTAAACCCACAGGTGAACACAGAGGAATATTCACACATATAATGTTATTTTATGTATTAGTTTATATTTGAGAATCTTATTTCTTTAAAATGAAGTTTTTTCCAACCAAAATCCAGGACTCAATTCGTGAAGGTGTAATCTTCAGGCAGCACCTAGCATAGTGCTTTGGATATGGTATGAATTCAGTATGTAATGGTTGAAAGAAGAATGAATTTATAGTGCACAACTGCAGAACTTAATGTTGCTTAACTGCAGTGGACGAAAGGAGAAAAGATATAGTCAAAGTGAGCCTGACACCTGGGCGCTCTGTCCCTCATCAATACCAGCTGGGTAAACCCTTGGGAGCTTAGTGGCATACAAGGATTTAAGCATCCCTCACTGAGTTCCTTGAGAACAGAGATGATACATCATTTTATTTTGTATTACTTGGTACTTTGCCAAGTCTGAAGGTACTCTCTCAAGTACAAGAGTATCCAGGAATCAGAAACATTGGAAGCTCCACTATGAAGCAAATTAGGTATAGTTCATATTTGTAAAATTTTCAACTCTTGTGATCTTCAATTGCTCCATAGAGTAAGTAAAGTAGGTGTTCCGTTATTAGCCTCAATTTACATATCATAACATCCCATCGCTGACACTAAAATCCACTTCAAGATCCACTCTTCTTTCAACTATTGAATATCACAAAAACACAGAATAGTAGGAACAGAAGGATCTTTGGAAATTACCCAATCTAATGTTTTTTTTTTAAGATGAGGAAAACCAAGCCTCACAAAGAGGTCACATTAGCAGCAAAGCTCCTACTAAAAGCCAGATTACCTGATGCGGAGTCCATCTCTGTCTCCCTTTGAGTATCAGTTTCTACACACATTTATATATACATTTTTCACCTTGCTGAAAATCTAGAGGTCTAAAAAAAGCCCAAGACTTCTCTCAAGCCAGAGGTACTTGTTTATATGTAGCCAGAGGGCAAGTTTTATTTGGCTCACAGTGCTTTAAAAAAATAAAAGTGGGGATGTAGGAGGGCGAAGGGTGACAGGCTAACGCTCTTGCATTTTATTCTGCAACCCCTATGGCACATGTCCTTATTCTAGAGTTCAGCTACCTTAAGAAATATTTTGACGTAGTACAAAGAGCACAGGACTTTGAGGACCCATCAGTCTGGGATCAAATCCTGACTCTACCACCTACTATGCGGCCTTGGCCAAGAGTTAACTTCTTTGAGTCTCAGTTTCCTCATCAGTAGAATGGAGATTATTCAGATTTAAGTGAGGATTTCGGAGGAAGGTTTGTCTGGCATACAGGCGAAGACTGATCAATATTTGTTAAAATGAATAACGATCGATGCTCAATGAAAGGAGACCATGCAGATGGGGTGGTCCCATCTCCCGGGAGCTCCAGACTGAAGGCTCTGCGTCTCCCTCGACTTCAGGGTCTGAAGCTCAGCCAGGAGTCCCGCCCACATCTCCCCAGCCTCAATCAGCGCCAGGTCCAGGCCCGCAGAGAAGCTCTGGGCCTGGGTCTGCAGCCCATCAGAGTACGGAAGGCTTGGAGCCTTGCTCCGCCCCCTCTCTCCCTCTCCCGCTCCCCAGAGCCAGAGTTAGAGCCTCTGCGACACAGCCCCACGACGGGGCAGCTGCCGCCGGCGTCTGCCAGGAATTGAGCGTTTTGTTTTCCTCATCTTTTTCTCTCTCGGTTTTCTGGCTTTCGGCACTGCTCAGCAGCCCCAGGCCACGGTCTTCCGAGGTGGAGGCCACACCCCGCCTCCCCCAGCAGCGCCAAGTTGGCTCTGGGCAGTTTGGCAGGCCGCGTTGCCTAGGGAACTGGGGAGGGGCTTGGGAAACGTAAGCCCAGCGCCGGGTTTGCGCAGGCGCCCGGGCCCTGGCCTACACTATCGCGAGAATCGTCTCCCGGAAGTTCCACGTCAGTCAGTCGCCGGTCAGCGGGTGGTGGGTTTCTCTGGAGCTGCGTCGCGCTTAGCAAGTGAGGGCGTCCGGCCTCGGACCGACGGAGCCATGGTAGGTCCAGAACGTGCGGGAGGGAGCGGGGCCCTATTGGCTAAGGCCTATTCTTGGGGCTCCCGGGCTGGGGGCCACGGTGAGCAGCGGCCCGGGCTCCCATTGCGGCCGCCGCCTCGGGCCTTTGGGGTCCTAGGCGGGTGCGAGCGAGATCTGTGAGGGAGGGACCGGTGGGCCCCAGCGGTCCCGGGTGGTTTAGGGGGCTGTACCTGGAGTTGAGGGGTCCCTGATTCCTCCGGTGCATACGGCCTCTGCCAGAGCTCCTGCGGCCTGCAGCGGGTCTGCGGGGTAGGGAAATACGAGAGGCCGAAGACGTGGAACTCCTGGAAGGCTTTGGCAGAATTTCCTCGTTCTACCCTTAAAATGGTGACAGCTGATCTTGCACTCATGTTGGGCTTGTTCCTGGTATAGCGTGTGCTGACCACAAACGACAAACTTAAGCAGAGAAGCCAAAAAAAAAGAAAAAAAAAAGTAAAGCGTATATGGAGTCAAAAGTGGAATTTCGTGTGCTTTGGCATCCCAGCCTGAGTTTCTAGGGGGAAAGGAAGGGTTGGGAAGTTGTTTATAAAACTGGTGTGCGTGCTTTTCTGCATTTGCAAATATAGTGGCTGGTAAGAAAGGCAGTCATGACAGCACTTTTACCATTACCGACACCCTCAAAAATGCCCTAAAATACTTTTGCACAAGAGCATTATAAGAAGAAAAAACCACGATAGTGTGAGAATATCTTTTCCGAAAAAATGTAAGAAAGTATTTTATGTTTAAACATTTTCCTGCCTTTTTTTTTTACAACTTAAAATTAGGTTTGTACAAGGCTAATTGCAGCAGAGTTGGAACTACAATAAAGGTTGATTCCTTGGGGAAATTAGTGAACGTTATGGATACTCCCAGGAAAATGCATAGAGAAACACACAGTGGTGCATAAAATTTCCATGGGTTCACTCACAGACCGTCCCTCCCCCACCCCAACCCAACCTTCCTTGGGTCTCCAGGTTAAGAACAAGACCTCAAGTCTTAATTATATCTGGTTACCTTACCTCTGACCTGCTCTGTCTGGGGTCTGCTGTACTTTCCGTGATGTATGTTTTTGGAAAAGGCCCTTGGATCTGCCTAATTTTGTTTTCTTTTGCA
Source organism: Equus quagga (assembly GCF_021613505.1). Taxonomy (NCBI): domain Eukaryota; kingdom Metazoa; phylum Chordata; class Mammalia; order Perissodactyla; family Equidae; genus Equus; species Equus quagga. The sequence goes on along the minus strand of NC_060267.1, from coordinate 172,689,181 downwards.
ATCTTTACATTTGAGAGTGTATTTTTATTATGAAATACTTCCTTCGTTCTTTAACACATTTTAATCTTTTCTGTGAGATACAAAATGTGCATTTATTCACTCATTTACCATAGAATGTTTACTATGTGCCATGCACTTTGCTACACATTTGCCTCCTAATTCTCACAAGAGGTGGGAGAGTGAGTTATAACTAATGTTTACGGAGTGGTTTCAATAGATCAGGCCCTGTTCTAACTGATTAATGCTGAATTTAATTCTCGTAACACTAAGAGGTAGCTAATAGTATGACCCCTCGTTTACATACATCAAACCTGAGAGAAGTTAAGGAAACTTGCCCACTCATGAATGGTGGAACTGAAATTTGAATCCCACGTGTGTCTTTAGACCTGGATTGTACTGTCTGTCCTTCAACCCCCATGCCCAAGTGTATACGGTGCTGTGGAGATAAAGACGCGAATAAACAATGACCCTGCCCTTATGGAGCATCTGCTCTGGAAAGCAAAACGAGGTGTGTACACAGATGTTAAAGGTTAAAACTAAATCCTGGAGGATCCCATAGGAAAGGATACTTCTGGCTAGAGTAATCAGAAAGATCATACTGGTGGCAGTAGCATTTAAGCTGAGTCCTAAATGCATCTGGCTTTTGGAAGGTGGAGGGAGACATTTAGAGTTGAGGGTACAGTATGAGTGTCTTGCTCATCCTTGTGTTCCAGAGTACCTAGGACACTGTCTCATTCAAAGTAGTCATTTAAATATTGGGAGAAATATAGCAAGAACTCTTGGCTGTGCTTTTTAAACTGGGATTTGTGCACTGGGGATATGTATATGCACTGGGGCTGCTCAGTTCCCTGGCCCACCTTCCTGGAGCATCACTTTTACTCAGTAATCAATCATTTAAAATATTTTTGTATGGTAAAATATACACAGTCATGATTTAGTAGATATTTTATATTTATTTACTAGATGTTCTGTAGAGCAGGTTTCTCAAAGTGTGCTCCGTAATTTCCTAGGAGTCCCCCATAGTCTTTGAGGAGGTCCACAAATTAAAACTACTTTCCTAATAGTAAGACACTATTGGCGTTTTTCACTGTGTTGGTATTTGCACTGACAGTGTGAAAGTAATGGAAGGTAAAACTGCTGGCACGGTACTGACAGTGTGAAAGTAATGGAAGGTAAAACTGCTGACACGGTGTCACCAAATTGTACTGATAGTGTATTTTTCATTGTCACACAATTTTTTTCTTAAAGCCAGTTTCACTTAAGAATGTCATTGATGAAGCAGTAAGAATTATAGTTTTATTACGTCTGGACACTCGAGTACACATCTTTTAAATGTTCTGTGTGATGAAATGGCTGCTATACATTAAGCACTTCTGTTGCATACTGTTAAGTTGCAAGCTTTACTTGAAATGACTGAAAAACTGTGGTTGTTCAGACTTTATTATTTGGCAGACATTTTCTAAAAACTGAAAGGTCCCTGACAGTATTTGTTGCCAATAATAAAATTAGAGCTTTCAAGTGAAAACTAGAATTTTAGAAAACTTTTGTCTCTCACTGAACTTGGCAGATTTCTAATACTTAAAGACTTATCAGTTAGCGTAGATGGTGGTATTAATGAACGTGATTTTTTTATACTGTATAATGAAATGTGTCATCAACATTTGGGAGATCTGCTTAACTCAGAGAACCAATGTTTTCCAAGTGACGAATGCATGATGTTACAGACTGAAGCGAGAGTGACCTATCCCTTCAAAATACAGAATAGACCAGTGAATTTTAATGTAACAATGTATAAAAAGTTCATTTATGTGGTTTCAGATTTCGCATTGCAACTAACCTTTAAGAAACTACCACTTGTCAAGTTGTGGTGTGCTATCAAAGAAGAATATCTACAATTATTTGGAAAAAGTATTAAAATATTCCTCTCTTTCAAACTACATATCTTTGTGAGGCCAGGTTTTTTTTTCATATACATCAACCAAAACAAATATCACAACATCTTGAAGGCCAAAGCAGATATGAGAAACCAGCTGTCTTTTATTGTCAGAATTTAAAGAGTTTTGCAAAAATGTCAAACGTTGCCATTCTTCTCACTAAATTTATTTTGAAAATATAGTTATTTTTCATAAAAATATGTTATTTAAGTTAACATATAATGGGTTTTTATTTGAAAATGAATTAGTACATAAATATTTTAAAGTTGCCTCAGTTTTAATTTTTAATATAAATATCAGTAGATATTACCTACATAAACAAAAGCTTGTTAGGGTCCTCAAAATTTTTTAAGAGTGTAAACGGGTCCTGAGATCAAAAAGTTTGACAATTGCTGCTATAAATTTAAAAATTTTAAATATTCTTATTTTTTGTATATATGAGCAAAGAATAGGTGCTTTAGATTTGAAATTGTGTCTACATTTTAGCAAAGTAAAAACTCAGTTGATTCCTTGGCCTGTTAATGCACTGTTTTTAGTTAAGATCCCAAACATTTTATTTGGCATAGCACTTTAATTTTTTTTTTTTATGTCGTTTCTCCTTAGCCACTGCGACTTGATATCAAGAGAAAGCTCACTGCTCGATCTGATCGAGTTAAGAGTGTGGATTTGCATCCTACTGAGCCATGGATGTTGGCGAGTCTTTACAATGGCAGTGTATGCGTTTGGAATCATGAAACACAGGTAGAAATTTTTGAGGACTTTATTAGAAATACTGTGTTTATAATCAAAGAGAGAGAATATCGTAACAGAGTCCAGTAGCTATCTGCAGACTGCTTCCTCAAATTGGTACAAAGTATTTTCAGTAAGGAGGAACTAACATTTATAGGGGTATAGCTTGTGGGAGAAACTGTTCTGGACTTGTTATATACAATATTTAAATATTAAATTCTGATGTGGGCAATATTAGCTCTTCTTTGAAATTAAGGAAACTGGCATCAATATAAGATCACTTGCTCTAGATAACATGTTTAGTAGTACTTAATTTTCCATTCAGTGAGTAGTCTAACAGTCTTAAGAATAGGATTTTTAATTTTATTTTTTCCCAAGTGCTCCATGTAATGATATGCAGATAACTTTCAATCAACCATACAAATCATAGATTACATCAGAGAAATATTTGTAGTTTTGATTACACATATGAAAATATGCATTTTAAGATTATCTGCCTTAGGGGGCCGGCCCCATGGCCGAGTGGTTAAGTTCACACTCTGCTTCGGCGGCCCAGGGTTTCCCCAGTTTGGATCCTGGGTACGGACATGGCACCACTCATCAGGCCGTGCTGAGGCGTCGTTCCCACATAGCACAACCAGAGGCACTCACAACTAGAATATACAACTATGTCGGGGGGGGGGGGGGGGGGGGGGGGGGGGGGGAGGGGGGAGGAGGCGGGGCGGGGGGAGGGCTTTGTGGAGAAGAAGAAGAAGGACAGAAAAGGAGATTGGCAGCAGATGTTAGCTCAGGTGCTAATCTTTAAAAAAAAAGATTATCTGCCTTAAATGTTTGTTTTGTTCTCTTTCATCTGAGTAAATAATGTATCCTTCAAATTAGCTTATTTCATATTTTCCAATCTTCCTTGACCATCCTTAGTCTTTTTCTTTCAAAGTGCAGAACATATAGTAAGCACTATCCCGTACAGTCATGTATCTACTTGTAAGGTAATTATCCTCAACATCCAAAGGTAAGTTCTTAAAATCCAGGTAAAATTCACATTTGAGGAATTTAAGATGGCAGAAATAGGCTCAGGGACCCAAGGTCAGGAGTAAACCTAAAATGCTCTTACAGTCTTATCTCACGATAATGAAACAGTAATGACAGCGCAGGAAACCAAGACCCCACCAATGACATTGTATATACATCAACACTTTGTTCTCCACTGTATCCCAGTGTCCATAACATTACCTGACACGTAGTAAGTGCTCAGTAATTATTTGTTGGACTAATGAATGATAAACATTCCATTTATCACTATATCAGTGTTTCAGGCTTTCTGTCCTCTGCAATTTCAGATCTTTATCTTATGAATTCCTTTTGCCTTGATGCAGATAACATGCATGCTAACTACTTTTGTTTTTTTTGGTCTACTTCTCCATCCAAATATCTAAAACTTTTCTGATTTTATGCTTAACAGATAATGTTGGTGCCTCTCCCACCCCACCACCCTTCCTAATTCTTCCTGCGGATCCCCTCTCTCAACTCCATTTAGCTTGCTCTCAGCTCTGTCATTTCACTGTTGTATGTTCTAAAGCCCAGGTGTACTTCCCTTGTCTTTCTCCAGGCTTTACCGTGACATAACTCTGCTTTATCTGGGTCATCCACTTCACCTTCTGTACCCTCCTGGGCCCTCCTGCAGGGCCATCTGCTTCCCCTTTCATAATTCATCTCATTGGTAATTTCTTGTTTCATTTCTTTCTTTCCTTCAAGAATGGAGGTTCTGTGAGGACAGGGATTACCATAGTCTTATTTCCCACTGTTGCTCCAAGCACATACCTGGCAGTTAGGCTCATAGTAGATATTCAGTAAGTCGTTGAATGGTTGATCTGTTTTAGGTTATCCTGCTTTTTTTCCTCTGCTTATCACCAATAAGAGTTACTTGCTGCTCATGTATATTGAGAGCAAAATTCTTGAAAGAGCCAAAAAGGTTTTTGGAAGTAAATTCAAATGTACTTGAATTTCAAATAAGGAGATACTATGTATTCTTTGAGGTGGTAGGTGCAGTGGTTGAAGAATCAGTATGTTAGGGTGCTGACCTGGTGGCATAGTGGATAAGGTCATGTGCTCCGCTTTGGTGGCCCAAGTGGGTTCGGATCCCAGGCGCAGACCTACACACTGCTCATCAAGCCATCTGTGGTAGTATCCCACATACAGAGTAGAAGAAGATTGGCAACAGATGTTAGCTCAGGACTAGTTGTCTTCACACACACGCACACAAAATCAGTGTGTTAGAATTTGAAGCCATCTTGCTAATTAAATGATGTAAGCAAGCCTTTTAATCATGTTGAGTCTCAGTTTACTTATCTAAAATGAAGATGCTATTGTTGCCTTGCCTACATTACAGGATTGTCAAAAGGATTAAATCATATAAAATTGTGTATGAGACCTATAAGTTACCATACACAGGCGTTAGTCATTATTTTCCTAATTTACACTGGGTGTCTGTCTGTTGAGTGTGTAGCGTTTCCTCCTGTTTAGATTGTTTAGCTTCTAGAGTGCGGAGACCCTCTCTCTTGTCATTTGTTTTTGTATCAGCCATAGCACTTAACATGGACTTGAGCTATGACTGTTTGTTCTGCAGCTGCTTCGTTTTTACTGCTCAGCAGATCCCTGGATTTGTTGGCTCCTTGTGGGCTTTCGTGGATTTGTCTGTCGTCTTATAGATTGCACGTTCTGTTGGCTCTCAGTGTCTATATCATAGTCAACTAGTAGTGATTGTACAGGTTGGAGCTGATGTCCCCACTTATTCAGCCTTTGTCTGAAGAATCCTTGAAGTCTGGCTTGGGAAGCCAGAGTAGGCTCAACAGTTTTTATGAACCAGTCTCTTCTTTTATTTAGTGCACATGGTTAATCAGTCAGTAAGACTGTGCTGTTTTCATTACTCTCTGGTACAAAAAGAGAGATTGAAGAGTGGTTTTATTTTCAGAATTTTAAAGAACAAGGCATCAAAATGGAAGGACAGAGATGTGTTCATCCCTGCTCTTTCTCAGAGGGTCTCCTAGTTTTCTGCCTTTATCCTGTGTGTTATTTCATTCCGAGCAGCTTGAAGGCACATCTTAATCACTGTGTCTCATACTTCACTAAAAAAGAGATGAATAGTGTATGTATGGAAGCGTATTGCTAAAGTGTACAAAAGAATTGTATCTTATTTATTAGTTTATGAGTTTACGGGTTTAATTTTAAAAAGAAGAACCTAAGAGCTAATTTATTCAACAAATACTTGTTACACTCTGGTTGTTTGCCAGCCACTGTTCTAGGCTCTGGGAATACAGTGGTGAACAAGATTCCTGTCCTCAGGGAGCTTAGCAGGAAAGATTGCCATTAAACATGTAATCACAAAGGTGCTGCATTGTGAAAGGGGAGTGTATGGTTCTGGGGGTGGGTTTTCAGGCAGGGCGGACAGGAGCAAAGGTAAGGCTGGGAGTAACCAAAGTGAGGCTAGAGAAGTAGGGAAGGGCTGGAACACAGAGGGTTTGGAAGTCCATCTTGTGGACATTTGCTTTCTTTTATCTTTTATAAGTTTTTAAATTTTGAATCTGTTAAAGAAAAGTTGATTGGTCTATTTTTTTTTATTTGATTGTTGGGCTTTCGTATTTTAGCCTGAGGATATTTTTAAATTAGAAGTGATTTAAATAATTGGATGTTTTAAATATACCAATAGATTTTTGAGTTATTCTCTTATAACTCAAAGTGTATATTTTTGTTAAATTTGAAAGACACTGGTGAAAACGTTTGAAGTGTGTGATCTTCCTGTTCGAGCCGCCAAGTTTGTTGCAAGGAAGAATTGGGTTGTGACAGGAGCGGTAAGTAATATGAATTTCTAATTCCATTTTCTGAATCGGTCAATGATTATGTAAATGAGCTGCAAAATTTTGATTCTTGATTTGTTTTGTTAATTAGTACAGTATTTGGACCATGGACTTTATACCTTGAGCCTATTGTATACTTTTTTGTGTAACTTACTTCATAACAGTAATGATGGTTTTTAAATTTCCATTTCTAGGATGACATGCAGATTAGAGTGTTCAATTACAATACTCTGGAGAGAGTTCATATGTTTGAAGCGCACTCAGACTACATTCGCTGTATTGCTGTTCATCCAACCCAGCCTTTCATTCTAACTAGCAGTGGTAAGAGATGACCCCTTTTGATCATGGATGTCTCTTTGAGTAATTCATTTTCATTCAGTGAGACATGCAATTCTTTTATTGCTGTTACGAGTAGAGTTCTAATACCAAGCAGCCTTTAAACTCTTTAAATCCATTAATGTGCTATCAATGCTGCTTGCTTTTGTATTTTAATGAAATATCAGCTCTGCTTAGGATTTTGTGTAGCAATTGCTCCAGTTCCTGTCGAGAAAGACCGACCTGAAGGTCTAGATGCTTAAACATCTGCCGAACAGAAAGCTAATTTACATGCTGATGAGTGAGGTTTTGGCAGATTGCCATATACCCTACTCAGTTTTATCTTTATATTGAGACTAGTTTGCTCCTTGGTATTATGTATAAAACAGTGGTCTTTTGGAGGGCACTTAAAACGGATTGCACTGAATTGGTAATAGCTTTTTGAAATTTTTTTTTTTTTTAAAGATTTTATTTTTTTCCTTTTTCTCCCCAAAGCCCCCTGGTACATAGTTGTATATTCTTCGTTGTGGGTCCTTCTAGTTGTGGCATGTGGGACGCTGCCTCAGCGTGGTTTGATGAGCAGTGCCATGTCCGCGCCCAGGATTCGAACCAACGAAACACTGGGCCGCCTGCAGCGGAGCTCGCGAACTTAACCACTTGGCCACGGGGCCAGCCCCTTTTTTGAAACATGCTTATTCCCTAAATAGTCATTGCCATCATTTTCGGTCATACTTAGACTCTAATCAAACTCACGTTCCTCTTTTGTCCTTCTGTAAAGCCCACTGAGTCTTTCTTAAATTTTTTCATGAAATTTTTATATTTGCTGTTAGTAATTTCTCTAGTTTATCTCTACTCTTCTGTAGAGAGTTAAGTTTATTCTTAGAATAAATAAAGATTTTGAAAAATCTGTGAAGTTCTGATTCTATTTCTGTAAGTCATGGAATGTGTGATTTGTGTTAGATTTGCTGCCTTAAAAGGCACAAAGACTCTGTGCCTTAGTTCTGAATGAAATAAATAGAAATTGCAACTAACTTGAGCCTTTCTTTTGGCCTAGATGACATGCTTATTAAGCTCTGGGACTGGGATAAAAAATGGTCTTGTTCCCAAGTGTTTGAGGGACACACCCATTATGTTATGCAGATTGTGATCAACCCCAAAGATAACAATCAGTTTGCCAGCGCATCTTTGGACAGGACCATCAAGGTAGGCTGTCCGCTGTGTGTCAGCTGTGATTGTTGGTGGAATGTAGTTGGTTTAGGTATTTTACTACTGGCTGCCCAGAAAGTTATTCCTATCTTAGACGTTTCTCTCAAAAACTCAAAATAGGACTTCTCATGTTGATCTAGAAGGGCATATTCCGTTTAGAAAATATTGTGGCAACTCGGTGCTTTTAATGAGGGAGTGTTTTCCCACGTGGGAACAATAAATTGTAAGACTTTTAAACCTCTCCAAACCCAGAATAAGAAAAATGCCACTATCTTCTCCAGATTACTGTTTCCTCCCCTTTTAGTGTATTCGTTGTTGACCTCTCTGCTGATTATTAATCAATTTTATATTTAAATTTCATCTGCCTCCATTTTCTTTTTCTTACTCCATTTCTCCATACTGCTGCCAGTTACCTTTCTAACATAGGATCCCATCTTCTCAGTTCCTAATCTAAGGATAAAGGCCAAATGCCTTGGTGTGGAATACGAGAGTTTCCAAGAGCAGCTTCAGCTAATATATTATGAGACATCGCCTATCACCCTACTCTACTCACCTTTCTCTAGAGGTGCCATGAATGTTCACAGAACCTTCCCTTTTCACCTGTTCCCTCTGCCTTCAGTACTCTTCATTCTCCCTTTTTGATTTATTTTCCTCTGGAGAACTACTCATCTTTCAAGGCTTAGCACAATTATTTACTCTCAGAAGCTCTCTTTAGACATCCATTTCACCTCTAGACAGAGCTGCTCAGCTCATCCCATTCCTTTCACTGCTTTTGCCTCTATTGTGGCTTCTCGGTGAATAATAATTAATGTGTCCCTGGAAATCTGTATTCCCCGAAATGTTTGGGGCAAGAACTGTGTCTCCCCATCCCCACCCCAACAGACACTCAGTAGCAGGCGGCACAGTGCCTTGCTTGTACTAGATGCTTATACATGTTGCGTGAGTGCCGTCCTACTCCTTTTTCCATTTACAATATTTCAAGTATCTCTGTGCATAGATTTAAAATTATATACTGCATTAACTTTTGCTTACATGTGTATGTTTACCTTATATTAGTTTTCCTTTAATATAAAATATTAAAAGTTATGTCTGACAGTTATTATTAAATGTTATATGTCTGAATATCTTAGGGTTTTGACCTTACTTTTTTTTCCCTTTTATTGGATTGTCCTTGCCTTTGACATAGGTTGCAAACTTTGAAATTAGTTTTCAACTTTCTTCACTAAATTAGGTATACCTTGAGAACAAGAATTGTTTTATCTTTGGCTCTAGTAAAGTTTGTCGTATACAGTAAGTGGTAAACATTTGTTTACACATCTTTATACTCCCCACAGGGCCTCTGATGTGGTAGGCACTCAATAAATACTTGTAAAGATAAAGTTCAATACCAGTACTGTGGTATGTTTGACTACTTTTCCTATTTTTAATTTTTTAATTAAGCAGTACTTTTCTCCTTTTAATACATCTTATTAAATCCACTTTCATTAGCTTTATATTAAATCCTTCATAAAATCATTTCCTACCCTTAAAGGAGTGTTTCTCAAAGTGTAGCTTGTGAATCTTCTGGGGTATCTGTTAAAAATCTGTATTCCAGAGTTTCACTGTAGATCCACTGAGTCATAATCTCTAGAGAGAAAGTCTAGAAATTGGCATTTTCAGAGAATGTCACAGTGATTCTGCCCCCTGGAAATTCAAGTAAAGTGAGAAAGAGCAAAAATAAATGAGTGAACACAATGAACGTTCTTTAGTTTCTATCTCCTGGGCTCTGGCGTTTTATGTACTGTCGGAAGTGGTGGCACCGCCTTCCGAAATGCGAGGCTGCGTATTGACTGCAGTGCTGTTGCTCCCTGAAGGTGTGGCAGCTGGGCTCCTCCTCACCAAACTTCACTCTGGAGGGACATGAGAAAGGCGTGAATTGCATTGATTACTACAGTGGTGGTGACAAACCATACCTCATTTCGGGTGCAGATGACCGTCTTGTTAAAATATGGGACTATCAGGTACAGTTTTTTCTTAGCCTTACTTGACAGATGTTAGGCATGCTTCTCACTGTTTCTTACAGGACAGTTAAAACTTGGGTTATGGAACTCTGTTCGTAGAATAACAGCCTAAGGCCTCAGTATTCTCACCTAAACTGTGGTCCCAGAATGCTCCAGAAAAATGAAAATAAATGCCTGTCACAATTTTAAAAATAAAATGCCATCATATTTATTTTTCACTTAATAGTAAAAATTAGAAATTTTAACACTTTAGTTCAAATGAATTCTTACATCCTCTAGTATCCTCATTGGCAGACTTCCATTTATATTTGAAACCTAGCGAAGCAATGAATATTGTCAGAACATCGCCACGGTACAACCATTTTGCCATATAGACCGTTGTAAACCTACTTGTGAAGTCTTGTTACAATGCTTTTGATTTCTAAGGTTTTGTTAAGTTTCTGGTTTTTTGTTTCCCACATCAAAATTTCCACAAGCAGTTAATAAAATGAGGCCTAGAAAACCAATTTTACTTAGAAAGTTATTCAAATGTGTATTTAAATACAGAATAAAATTATTAAAGACATTATCCTAGGAATTTGGGGGGGAAATATTCAGTTGAAAACCAGATCTTTTCTTGGGGGGCAGGATGCATTTTTTTCTTCTTTAAATGTGACAGTTGCATTTACTTTTGCTATCAAATAATTAGGGAAAATATGCACACAAGATAATTCTATTTCAGAAATTTCTGTATTAAATTCTATTTAGAGTGTCATAACCACTATCATAATGTATCTGTGCTCTGGGAAAATAAAGGATGAGTTACTTGTTTTTCAATGGTAAAAACATTTTCTGTGTCTTGATTACAGAATAAAACATGCGTACAGACACTGGAGGGACATGCCCAAAATGTGTCTTGTGCCAGTTTCCATCCTGAGTTGCCAATCATCATCACAGGTTCAGAAGACGGTAAGTCAGAAATGCATGCTTATTCCTCTGCTTATAGTTACTAAGTGGATATTTAAGCCAGGTAGTGCCGTGCATTGTAATTGGAGGTTTCCAAAGATTTTGATGTTTTTATTAGATTAGAATATTTGAACTGTCAAAGAGTAAAGGGACATCATCATCATGATTCTAATGTGTTTTGATTCTATTACTTAAATAAGAGGATACCCAGAAGTCCTAGAGAAAAATTGAAAAAGCCTGTGCTTTGGAGTCTAAAAACCTGGAGTCAGATTCAGGCTTTGCTACTTCATGGATGTGTGGTTTGGGCAAATTATGAAATGGGAGCAGACATATCCACCTCATAGGATTGTAGTGAAAGGATGAGAAGAAATCACAGGTATAAAACCTCTGGCACATAGCAGGCATCATACCCAGGAAATCCCGTCATTATTTCACACTTAAAATCACATTTCTTAGCTTTAGTTTCTTATAGATTTTCTATTATTAATTTATTTATGTTGCTGCATAAAATCACTTACAGACTATAGATCAAAAAATTAAGCTTCCAGGAGGTGTTTTCTGTTTGAATATAGAGATTTCCATGTGGCTAGTTCACCTGACACAGTTCATTGTTGGATGTTCAGATCAACGGGAGTACTCACATTGTTCTTTTTAGGAACTGTGCGTATTTGGCATTCAAGTACCTATCGCCTCGAGAGCACATTGAATTATGGAATGGAGAGGGTGTGGTGTGTGGCCAGTCTGAGAGGGTCCAACAATGTCGCTTTGGGCTATGACGAAGGGAGCATCATTGTTAAGGTAATCTCTGCTTGTCCTCTCTCTGAGGACATGGATGGAGGGACGCAGCTTTTCTTGTATTGTAGTGCAGTCATCTTCCACGTCACCAGTTCTATTAAACTGGTGGCACTTCCTTCATTAAGCACCAGAGATTAAGCACTGGGAGTTTAAAGTGAAGGAAAGGAGTCTCTGTTAAATGAACATAGAAAGTGTTTATTTTGTTGTGGTTTTATTTGTGTTCCTGTTCATTGCTGAGAGCCATTTGTCATTCTTCTAGCTTGGTCGGGAAGAACCTGCCATGTCCATGGACGCCAATGGAAAGATAATTTGGGCCAAACATTCAGAAGTCCAGCAGGCCAACCTAAAAGCAATGGGAGATGCTGAAATTAAAGATGGAGAAAGGTTGCCACTGGCCGTAAAGGATATGGGCAGTTGTGAAATATACCCTCAGACTATTCAGCACAATCCCAATGGGCGGTAAGCCATCGCCAGAATCTTTCTCTGAGCTTCTGAGTATGTTAGAGCAGGGTCTGCATATCCATAGCATGTGTCACCCTGCCCTACGGGGAGCGTTCCTCATGAGCTTTTGCCCTGGCCTCACAATCCTTCTCAGCACAGCTGCACGCAGCCAGACGAGTTGATCAAGTCGGCGTGCAAGGTGAAGCATTGCCTTCCTAGCCTTGTCCCACCAGACAGTTTTGAACAGTTAGATATTTCTGTATTTACCTTTATTTCAGATGTGTTGGGTTTGTGTCCTTGTGCTCCTTTGAGGGCAAGGATCATGTCTTATCCTGAGTCTTAGTGGGTGCCCTCTAAATACTTGCTAATTCATTTGCTCTTAAGAAGAAAAGCCAATTCTGTGGTATGTGTCTTTTGAAAAAGTTTTGGGCTTGGTAGTAATTCTGCTTCTTAGCTCTAATTTGAACCATCAGTTCTGCTTCTCCCCTAAGATTTAGAAAGCACCAAATATCTTGTGAGAGAGGAGTTTTGAGCACAATGAGTTTAAACCTGTGGAGCTTTAAAAATTATTTTACAGATCTTGGCATTTTGTAATGCCATCCTGCGTATTGAAAAAGACAAAGTATATAAACCAAGTATGCCGCCTCATTCAGTAAATGGTATCCATAATTATTTGTAATATAATTTTCTTATGAAGAGTAAGAATATATTATATATTTTTTCCCTTAACGTCATAAAACTTTTTTGCTGTTTTACATTTTACCTTTAACAATCTAATAGCAGCCACTACAGTGTTATAAATTGTACCTTTGAAGAGAGTTGTTTTATGTTTATTGAGAAAATTTTATTTGTGCAGCATTCTATTTTTACTCTTTATTTGAATGTTAAAATATTCTATTTATTTTGATAAATTTAACAGTCATTAAAAACTGGAGTAAGGTATTTTTAGTCATTTGAATGATCAGCTTTAAAATGAAGATAATCTTGCAACAAGGTAGTGGCGTCTTATGGTGTAAATGGAATAAGCAAAGTGCTCAACCAATACTAGTTGAGTTATTGGGATCCTCCTGTGCATCTCCAGCCCCCTCACCTTCCTCTCCCAAGTAGTCTTTGTTTATATGAGGAGGCCATTGCAATAACACTTGCAGCAATAACCCCATCTTCGTAATTTGCTTTTGGAATTGTTGGGTGGAATATTTGTGTCTCGCTCCGAATTCAAAGAAATGTATTACTTTAAAAGATATTAGATTCAGTTGTAACAGTCAACTGAAATAACATTTGTCATTGGAAATGTTTTACCCTAAGGATGAATCGTTGTTTCTTAACTTCTACATGTCATTGGTCCTCTGTTCTTCCCTCCCTGGCTTCTGTGATTTCTAGGTTTGTTGTGGTGTGTGGTGATGGCGAGTATATCATCTACACAGCAATGGCATTGAGAAACAAGAGCTTTGGGTCTGCGCAGGAGTTTGCATGGGCCCATGATTCTTCAGAGTAAGTTTTGGCCATGTGATACCCGGCTGGCCCTGATTGCAGGGGCTGTACTGTGCGTGGCTGGATTAACGAGGCTCCCGAGGCTCAGTGTAGACTGTGCTTCTCTGTGTTGAAGAGCAGTTCTCACCAGGAATGCCTGTTGGAAGATCAGAGTCAGAGGCAGCTGTGCAGTGAGCTGCCTGTGCCCTTTCTGTCTTCGTGTTGAGCTGGCTCCTTCACACTGATCTAATTATCCTGTTAAACTGGGGGCCTAGCATCCATTTTCTTGATGGAGCCTGTGCAGGGCCTGGTGCCTGTGGGCTCAAGACAAAGTAGGCCCTCCCTGTGCCCTGGCGTTCTGAGATGCTGCTGCCCCTTTCTGAGCTAGTTGGGAGAGACGCTGTAGTTTGATGTCATCTTGATGAGAACTTCATTGAATCTTTTTTAAAACTCATTTTCTGTGATGTTACCCCTTCCCCCCTGCAATTCTTAACAAAATTAATTCTGTCTGAATTCAAAATGTTCTTCTCATTGAAAATGGGAAAAATCATTTAACTCTGAATTGTTATACTAGATAGACACCAAGTGGCTCCTTTTTTGATTCCTTCTTGGTGCAGGTAATAAACATTAGGGCTGTGGTTTTTTCAGACCACACAAGTGAATTACGTCTTCAGTTTTCTTAGTTTTGTTTTCCCCATATTTAGTATTGCCCCCTCCCTGAACAGTGGGTAACTTGAGCCTCGGCATTGTGTAATAAGATGCATGTTTTTAGAATTTTTTGACAGTAAGATTTACTGAGAGGTAAGAAATTGTTTGACTCTTTTCATAAGTTTCCTAAATATACTCATATGTGCAGTTCCCTGTGCTAAAAGGTACTTTGTTATTGTCTTAAGTAAAATTACAGTTCCTGATTGCCTTCCCTCTCTCAGCTTACCTCTCCCTCTGTTTTGATAGTTCCCTCTTTCAGCCTTATCCAGCCAAGACCCTGATCAGCATCTTTCCTGTTTTGAGCAAAATACTCATCAGATCACGTCCTCAGATGCTGCTGAATATCCTGCAACAGCCATAGCCCCTCTTTTCAAGGCAGAGGCCTGAATGTACGCAACTTTTTAAGTAGTTGCCAAACATGGCTGACTAGTGAGCCACTTATAAAAGTTTTTCTTTATTTTTAAATTTTCTTTATTTTATTGTGGTATACTTTATACAAAATAAAAGGCGCTATTTTAAATGTAAATTTCTATGAATTTGGACAAATGTGTATAATCCGTAACCACCAGCACAATCAAGATACGGAACATTTCTGTCATCCCACAAAATCCCCTTGTTTCCCGTAACAGTCAGTTCCCCACCCCTGCTCCGTGGCCCCAAACACTAATCTGCTTTTTTGTCACCAGGTAGATAAGATTTATCTTCTTTAGAGTTTCATATAAACGGAGTTGTACAGAATATGCTCTGTGTCTGGCTTCTTTTGCTCAGCATAATGTTTTTGAGATTCATCCGTGTTGTATGGATCAATAATTGGTTCCCTTTTTTGCAAAGTAGTATTCCATTGCATGATACCATGACTGGTTTAATCCCTCACCGATAAATGGATAATTTGGGTCTTTTTCAGTTTCTAATAGTTCGTGAGGCCTGGTAATTTGTGTAATACTGTGAAACCCAAAGTTTGTTATTCAAGTATATCTGCAGATATTTCTAACATTTGGTGGAATTATGGTTTAGTATATAATATGCTATGTTTGCTTCCCTTTTTTCTCCCAGATATGCAATAAGAGAGAGTAACAGTGTTGTAAAGATATTTAAGAACTTTAAGGAAAAAAAATCATTTAAACCAGATTTTGGAGCTGAAAGTGAGTGTTATTTATCTATGATACATTTTTGGAAGCTTTCCAATGATTCAAAAACATCTAAACAAAAATTTTTCTTTGTTTTTAGGTATCTATGGAGGCTTCTTATTGGGGGTCCGATCTGTAAATGGCTTAGCTTTCTATGACTGGGACAACACCGAACTCATACGCAGAATTGAAATTCAGCCCAAACATGTGAGTTTTCCCTCCATTGTTACTTTTGAAATGTGCATCTTTGTGAGCAGCTCTGGGTCCCTGAGACTGAGAAATGTCCATGTACTCTGCTGTCCCTGTTCCTTTGTGTTGGACACGGTGCCATTTACTTCAGGATTGCTCAGAAAATCAGAGTTGTGGTATTTGAATGAGGCAGTTGACATTGGGTATTTTGAAAAGTATAAAAAGTTATACAAATGCCAGGCGCCATTCATATTTCAAATGGCTTTTGACAGAGTTAACAAAAGCATGCTTTGAAGAGAAGTCAGGGAGCTCTTGACTTGGAAAGGCCTGAGGGGCTCCCACACAATTCAGAAAGCCTTTTTATACTTTACTAAGAACGGCTGTGTAAACTTCAGGTACCTGTCTCCAGTGACAGAATTGTCTACCTTTACCACTACTTGCTGCTTTGACAGCCTTAATTGTCAGGAACTTATCTTTGGAGACAAACCCACCTCCCTGGAGTCCTGCGTCTGTCTGGTGGAGCGTGCATGCTCAGCGCAGCCAAGCGCCCTCAGCAGGGCACAAACTGGCTCCTGAGTGGTGAAAACAACAGGTTCTCTTTATTTGTAAAGCATAGTTATTCATATGGATATCCGTGTTATGGATATATATGCCACATTTGTGTGTATATGCATAAACATATGTATAGTATCTGTGGTACTAAAATTTTGTAGAGGAGGTGCTTAGGAAAAAAATGCCTGAAAAGCTTCCTGGGGGGTGTAATAATGAAAAAAAAAAGGATGAGAAATACTATTCTAGAGTAATAGGGAATAAGCTCCTGCTCTGCTAAATTACAGCCCATCCGTGTTTACTGACAGCTCTCCTCCTGTCTCCCTTTGGTCTTTCCATTTCTAGACTAAATAGAACAACACTGCCCCGTCCACCCTCCCAGATACATACACACACATACATAGACACTGCATAAAACTAAGTACGTACTTACTATCTTAATGTAAGATGATAAATCTTGTAAGAAACAAAGTGTACACAGTTTCTTCTATCCACTCAGAAATCCAAAGTCATTTGTGTTTTTGTTTGTCGTGTTGCAGATTTTCTGGTCTGACTCTGGAGAGCTGGTCTGTATTGCCACCGAGGAGTCATTTTTTATCCTTAAGTATCTGTCAGACAAAGTCTTGGCTGCCCAGGAAACACATGAGGGAGTTACTGAAGACGGCATTGAAGACGCCTTTGAGGTGATTGTATCAGTGCAACTTTAGCTTTGCTGTTAAATGATTTATAGTCTTATAACAGAACTTCACTGATTTTAACATTTTATTATGTTAGATTTGAAATCAAGTATTTAAGGAGTTCTGGTGAAGTGTGAAAATTATAATCTTGTCTCAAAGATCAGGGTGTGAAAGCATATATGTTTAAAAGAAATTTGTGCTTTGGTTTTAAGAAATCTTGAGACTAACTTTGATATCTTTCAGTAAGGAAATTAGAAGGTGTTTTGGTCTTAAGACAGTTTAGCCAGAGTATTTTAAGTGAGCTCTCCGATGGTGAAGATAAGTCATCTATTATGGAGATATCCTGGAAGATTTTATGCAATACTTCTTACCCGTTTCATGTGTGTTAGGAGTTTAGATGAACGCTTTTCTAGATCACAGCTTTGATGCAGCAGTGAGATCTTACATTACAAATACTCATCCAGAGTCTGTTGTTAAATGAAGAAAGAAGATAGAAATTCCAAGGCCATTTTCTTTCTGGAAGGAGGATTTTACCCCAGTTAGATTGTTTTCTGTTACTCACAGGATTTTGAATGCTGGATAAGGATGTAATAGACTTTATTTCCTTTCTGCAGGTTCTTGGTGAGATTCAGGAAATTGTGAAAACAGGGCTGTGGGTAGGCGATTGCTTCATTTACACAAGTTCTGTGAACAGATTGAATTATTATGTTGGAGGAGAAATAGTCACGATTGCCCACTTGGACAGGTAGCTGACTATTGTTTTGCTTTTTGTCTTAAGCATCCTAAATTTAAAATTATGCTTTTTAAGCAAAACCTGTTGCAGGCTTGTAGCAATGAGAGGCCTGATTTTTCAGAGTTACAGTTTTAGTAGGTTGGCTACTGTTAACCAAAATTGCATCAATTAAGTGGAAAGATTTTGAGCAAGAGGCAGGGTGTGGGTCTGTGTGTTTACTGATTTGGGCTTCCTTCTAAATTAGTTGCTGTTTCTGTTACAGGACCATGTACCTCCTGGGCTACATCCCTAAGGACAACAGGCTGTATCTGGGGGATAAAGAACTGAACATCGTGAGCTACTCCCTGCTGGTCTCCGTGCTGGAGTACCAGACGGCTGTCATGCGAAGGGACTTTAGCATGGCCGATAAGGTGCTTCCTACTATTCCGAAGGAACAGAGGACCAGAGTTGCACACTTTTTGGAAAAGCAGGTAAGATGATTTTTCATTTGTTTTCTTGTTATGTGTTTTTTAAAACCAGCAATTTAAAAGAATGGTAGTATGGGTTTGAAAAAATGTATTTCTCAATTGCCGCTGATTTTCCTATGGCAGTGGAATTTCTCCTGTAAATTTAAGTCACTTGTCATGGTCTTCCTTGTCCTTTCTCATTGCCCTTAGTACTCCTGTTAAATGTTGGAGGTGATCACCAGTCTTCTCTTTCTGTAGACTTCCTTTCCATTTATCGATATTTTCATCTCCATGCTGCATTTTTCTCTCTATCCTAGCTGGCTTTTTCCTTTTTTTTTTTTTTTTAATTGTGGTAGACATGACATAACATTTACCATTAGTGATACGCCTTTTTTGTAGTGGAATGTGTTTTAGTCAGTTATATGTACACAAAGTATAAAGTTCTGCAAGGCTTAAGAAAAAACCAGCACTCCTTTCCCTCTCTCTACTTTTAATTAATCACTTTTAATTCTTTTAGTTGACTCTCTCCGTATTTATTTCACATCTCTAGGCATAGCTTTAGACATTTCTGATGACTTCCCACTCTATAGAAGATGAGGATTTTTCTGTCACCCTTCTGCTCCTACCACATACATGCCACTTTCCTTCCCTTACCCTCCGGGTAGTCATATCATAATTTTGATTGGGTCGGTATTCAGTGTTTATATTATAATGACTGTGTAAACACTGTTCACCGCTGAGCTGTGTGGTATAGTATAGCTTTCCCTTCCTGCAATTGTTGCTTTCCCTAGAATTAATAATTGTCTCCTTTTTTTTCCTTTGCTTATTTTTCTGTGTACATAATGGTTAGTTCTCCCTAGATTCTGCTGGTTCTCCAGATTTCCTTGAAATCTTTCAGTATGATTAGTCTGCTTCAGGCTAAACTGGTGTTTTTGCTCTCCTCATGGATATCCCTTCACCGTCATGTTGGGGCTTCCCTTTGCCTTTCCCTTGAGTTGGATCCATTGTTTCCTTTATCCCCTATCTTCTTTCCTGGTTTACTCCCTCATTTTGCTGGAGCATGTACTTCAGTAGTTTTCCGAGAAACAGTTATTAATGGGAAGTAAATTTTTCTGTGACCTTGATTATCTGAAAGTGCCATTGTTTTACTCTCAAACACATTTGACCACTTAACAGGATATAGAATTCTAGGTTGGAGGTAATTTTCTGTCAGAATTTTGAATGCATTTTTTTTATTGCCTCCTAGCTTCTAGTCATTGTTGAAGTCTAAAGCTATTTATATTCCTGATTCTTGGTACCTGATTTACTTTTTCCTCTCTAGAAGCTTTTTGGATCTTGTCCCTGTTGTTCTTTAAATGTTACCATGATGGTGGGACTTGACAGGTCAATTATCATTCGTTCTTCTGGGTATTAGATGAGCTCTTTTAAATGAAAAATCATGTCTTCATTTCCGAGAGATTTTCTTGAATCATTTCTCTGATGATTTCCTTCCTTTGTTTTCTGTATTCTCTTTGTGGAACTGTTAGTCAAATGTTAGACCTCCTGCACTAGTTTTCTCATTTTGTTATTCGTGGCCTTTTTAAATCTTATTCTTGCTTGTGGATGAAAGTTTCTCCTATTGCCCTGAGGATGTGGATGATAGGTTTTTTGTTGTTTTGAAGTTTTTTTTTCCCCGTACCTGGTATGCTTCCTTCAAGTTGCTGTTAGTCGTTCATTTTGATCTGTCTTTCCTTTTAGAGATTTTCCTCAGATATCTGATGATCCTTGGGCCCTCATTTAAGGGTGGAGATCTAAGCAGTAGATCAGAAGGTCTGAGTTTGTGTGTGGGCTTGTTGGGTATGGACTTCACAAGGTGTGATGAGGCTGGGCCATTTGATTGGGGAGCCTCAGTGTCAGTGTATTCATCTGGTGGATTAATGAGCACTCAGCAGCGTACCAGGCACTGTTCTAGCTGCCGTATAGCCCTCACTGACCTTTTAGGATTGTACCCTGGGGCCGGTTAGAGTTTACAGAGAAGCTCCCCCGGCACCATCTTTCTGGAGGCTGAGTAGAAATGGCTTGGGGTCTCAGTATTTAGTAGGTCTCAGTGTCCCTTCTCGAAATCTCCAGTTTTCCTTTTGATACTCAGTACTCCTGCCAGGTGTGCAGGGTGTCCCTGACTGGAGACCCTCTAGCTTCCCCTGCCAAAGAAGAAACCTCCTGTCTTCTGTGGGTATCGAGAGGCGGTGGGGAGGGGGCAGGTGGGGGGACCTGGGAATCTCACGGCTGCTTATCCAGACTTGCAGGCCGCTCGCGTTGTTTGTTCCAGCAGCACCCTTCACGAGCGCCCTTGGGGATTCGCATATGGGAATCAGGTTGTTTCCAGGCTGTCCTCACTCCTGATTTAGGGTTTGTTTTCTCTAGTGTTTTAACTGAACATTTATACTCCACCAGCTTCCTGGCTTCCAAAATTTTGTTACTAGTATCTCCTCTGCCTTTCTGTGTGTCCCTGGGAGTTTATGCCTTAAAAAAAAGAATCCCTTTAGTGTCATTTCACTGGGAGTTTGGCGGGAGACAAAAGTATCTTTAGTCCACCTGATGTCATCTGCTTTGCCCTTTCCTGTGTCTCACTAGTTCCACAGATCCTCCATCCTCAACTCTTGATTGTATATTGTCCACATCAGTGCTAGGGAGGAAAAGGAGTAAGGCAGATTACTCAGAATGCCGTGTTTACACTGTACTCCTGGATGCATGGGGGGAGGGGCAGTTTGTATGGTCTGGGAAGTTACAACATTTTAACACAACAATACGGCCAACCTGAAGATCCAGCCGGACTGAAGTCAGAGCTGCCCAGCTTCTTCCTCCTGACCACCCCACAACTGAGCATTCTCCCTCAGTCTGCTGAAGTCTGAGCTTTTTGTCTGACACAGCACATCCCTCCAGCTGCAGGACTTGCCCATAAGGCACACCCCATCAGTACTGTTTGTCCTGGGGGAGAAGCTAACTTAGTAATTACAGTAGCTGGTTTAAAAGCCTGCTTCTGATGACTGAGTGGAGCATGGGAAGGCAATTCCAGACTTCCTGCCCTCTGGAGCACCTGCTAGTGAATAAGCTGGACGTGAGACGACCAGTAAAGGCACAGTTGATGACACCCGATCAGTGTCAGGACCCGAAAGCAGAATGTTTACTACGTGACCTACAGGGTATAGAAAATGGGCAAGTTTCACATTTGACTTCCTTTTTTTGAGGGCCTGGACTAGGTGGTCTCTAGGGCCCAGCTTAGTGAGTAGATTACAAACAGCTAGGCCTACACCACCTTGCCTTTCTTTGAAATGGCTTGTTCAGTCAACTTGCCAAAATCCTTTTCCTTTTGATGTTTCTGTTTACTTTTACATTTCTAATTTTACTTGTTGTTTTACTTGACTTTATCTAGCATTAGTCAGCTTCCACTGCCACTGCCTAGAAAACATTAGGCATTTTGTGACTGAATTTTGTCTGCCAGGTTTGTGCTCATCAGTTAATTTAATGACTCTAACTTTTCTCTGTCTCATTAAAGAGTATTTTGTTATCTGTTACTTTCGTCTAAGTTGTGGGGTTTCTTTGTCAGCAGGGTATTTGTAGTTTGAGAGGGAAATGGATGATTTGCCCTGTGTGTGTGTGTGCACTACATATATATATATATATATATATACACAGACTACACATTTTATATACATACATAAATATTTTATCTGTTTAGGGCTTCAAGCAGCAAGCTCTTACAGTATCCACAGATCCTGAGCATCGCTTTGAACTTGCTCTTCAGCTTGGCGAACTAAAAATTGCATACCAGTTAGCAGTGGAAGCAGAGGTATGTGCTAATGCATGGTTTTTCATAACTGATGGAAGGGTCAGTAAGTACTTCCGTGTGTGTTTAGTATAAGTTGTGTTGTTAAAGTTTTCTGAAATGCGTATTAGTGACTCATTTTGGTGAGGTTATTGCTTCTCTTTGATCTTTTTAAAAAATGCATTATGTTAATCTTTGCATAAATTAAATGGATTATATTGGAGATATTCTGAGCATTCTAATTTGTTTAAGAAAAAGTGTTTTCATTTCTTATGAGATCTGTTTTAGAAGAGAAGGAAAGATATAAGATAGCAGATAAAGTCGTCTGGGAACTCTAAAAGAGTGCAGACGTAGTAGTCATTTGCCAAACTAGTGAGAAAGATGGTTTTAAAGAAGGATTCTTAGCTTTTAAGACAGTTGCTGACATTTTTATGATCTTTGTACATTGAGGGCTCCCATTGTGGTTTAAGTCTAGCATTTGCTGGTAAGCTCATTTCACATGTGCTAAATAAATTCTAGATATGTTAAGATCACCACCAAATGTGCAGCTTTTTATTTGATTTATGAGAAGCTACAAATGACAGATATTATTGTTAATTATTTAACGACATAAGAAACAGTTTTCTACTCTGAAAAAATATTAAATCACTCATTAAAATAATTGCAATCTAATTATCTTAAAAGTTCAGTTAGTTTTAGTTTCACTGTATAATTACAAAATAGAAATATAATGGGATTGATGATTATTCGTGCATCATTAAAATTGATTTGTGTTTGAATTAATTTTCTATATGTGAGAATTTCCATTTTCTCATTATACATTTTGTCATTCCATTCTTAGAACCAACTTAACAAGCACAGCTCAGTGTATATATATAAAATACTGTCAGCACAGTAATGCTCAGGTTAACAGAATAATGTTGATGTTGGAAATTCACGTTTATCTTCAAAGGTATCTTAACTTGGAAACTCTTTCTTACAGTCAGAACAGAAGTGGAAACAACTTGCTGAACTTGCTATTAGTAAATGTCAGTTTGGCCTAGCCCAAGAGTGCCTGCATCACGCACAGGATTACGGTGGTCTCTTGCTTTTGGCCACTGCCTCTGGAAATGCTACCATGGTGAACAAGCTAGCAGAGGGGGCCGAGAGAGATGGCAAGAATAACGTGGCATTCATGAGCTACTTTTTACAGGGCAAGTAAGTATTAATCCAAGGTCTGAAAGAAGGGGCATTGTAACATAAAAATGCTTATTTGTGCACTGACTTGGAGGGTGGTTTCTCGAGAGGAATGTGAAGAACGAACCCTGGAGACGGAGCTGATGCCGGACTGAGTGGCTGCTCATGGGGGCAGTCAGAGGCAGACAGCACTGCTGTGGTGGCACTCACCTTCAGCAAGGGATGCTCTTAGCACATTTGGTCTAAATGTTTGAGCAAAATTATAAAATAAAACACAAAAATATTCATTAACCTTGCTCTAATACTTTTTTTTTTTGGTGAGGAAGATTGGCCCTGATAAGATGTGTTGCCAGTCCTCTTCTTTTTGCTTGAGGAAGATTCTTGCTGAGCTAACATCTGTGCCAATCTTCCTCTATTTTTTGTGTGTGGGATGCTGCCTCAGCATGGCTTGATAGAGCAGTGTGTAGGTCTGCACCTGGGATCTGAACCCGTGAACCCCAGGCCACCGAAGCAGAGTGCATGAACTTAACCACTATGCCACCAGGCTGGCCTCAATACCAACTTTTTAAACCCCACACTTTATTATAAAAACTTTGAAATGCACTGCAGTATATGTACTTATAAATTCATATACCTGTAAGAATAGGTTCACAATTCCTTATCCATAATTCAAAGATCCAAAAGTATTCAGAAAGTAGTTTTTTATAACTTTTTGATGGCAAAACCTGACCTGAACTCTGATTTATCTATTGTTAGCTGCTTTTACGCCCCTTGGAATGTTTTTATCATATTTAGTATTCATGTATTATTGTAGAATATTAGTGTTTGACTTTGATTTGATGCTGAGGATGTTAATGTTTAGTGTATGTACTGTATTATTACCTTTCTAAAATCCAAAAAATTCTGAATTCTAAAACACATGATCCACTTTATCAAACTTACACAGAAAAACAATTGAAATTAAGAAAAGAAAAAATAGACACTTGGATATTTTCCTACTGGGCACCACTGGATTGTCCAGCACAGCCCATGTTGGAGACACTGCCCTCAGTATTCCCACTTGAGAAACTGAGTTTCTGCTCCTGTATCTTCTGAAGCCTTTAAGATGGGCTCATCTAAGCTGCTTTAACTTGTCTTGAAAAGCCCCTGTAGATTCTTCTTAGGAGTTGTTGAAACAAGGAGATTGAAAATGGTCACAAAAGCTGTCTTATCCATCATAGTCCTGGAGTCCCCTGATTATGTAACACACTAGTGGTGACAAGTTAATGGCTCAGGGACAGAATGAAGCGTCTGTGTGGGAGTTGGGGAGGGAATGCTGACTTTGCAGCGCTAAATCCACATTTCTTTAATGTGTTAAGTGCCAGCATTATAGCCTTTATGCTTGGTAATAGTGCCTCTCCTGTTTAATCTTTAGGCTTGATGCTTGCCTGGAGCTCTTGATTAGAACCGGACGACTGCCAGAAGCTGCCTTCCTGGCCCGGACTTACTTACCCAGTCAGGTTTCAAGGTACAGACTTTTCATTTTAGGAAGAAATGTTTCAGATAAAAACAGCACACTTACTCAGTCTTCCTTTTGTTCCCTGATATCTGTAATAGGGTGGTGAAACTCTGGAGAGAAAGTCTCTCAAAAGTCAATCAGAAAGCAGCAGAATCCCTTGCTGATCCAACAGAATATGAAAACCTTTTTCCTGGATTGAAAGAAGCGTTCGTTGTGGAAGAATGGGTGAAGGAAACACATGCTGATCTGTGGCCAGCCAAACAATACCCACTTGTCACAGTGAGTGGCCAGGATGCCAGGCCTCATTTGGTCACCCTGTGACTACAGGGTGGATTTGCATTCACAACTTAAGGTTTTGAACTGCAGTACATACATTGTTGTTGGATTAAGAGCTAATGGGGGATTTAGGACAAGTTCATAGATGAGTTCTGACTTTAGAATATTTTATTTCATCATTGCTTTGTTCTCTGCTAGCCAAATGAAGAAAGAAATGTTATGGAAGAGGCAAAAGGCTTTCAGCCCTCAAGATCTGCAGCTCAGCAGGTCAGTAGAATACTACTGTGATAATCTGGTTGAGATTTGTTCATTTTAAGTATCATCTCCCACTTCCTAAATCTGATCAGCCTTCCCTTGGGGAAAACTTCAAATTACTGAACAAGTTCCTTTGTTTTCACATGTATCTCCATTTGGGTTTTCAGGAACTTGATGGAAAACCCGCTTCTCCTACTCCAGTTATCGTGGCCTCCCACACAGCCAAAAAAGAAGAAAAGGTACAGACATCATACCCAAACTTCCCACTGGGACCCCAGCCTCATGCCTTCCTCTGCATTGCATGAGGTGTCTGCAGAAGGTGCAGCCTCTGCATTTTAAGTGATGTAATCAGTTTCAGAGCAGGGCTTTGAAATGAATGGGGAGATGCCCTTTTTTGAGTGACTGCTGTTTTGGTTCTCTTTGGATCACCAATCAGAGAGAACTTGTCTTTAACACAGTACTACATAACTCACCTCCTTCCTTTTCTTTGCAGAGTTTACTTGAACTGGAAGTAGATTTGGATAATTTGGACTTAGAAGATATTGACACAACAGATATCAACCTAGATGAAGATATTCTGGATGACTGAACATAATGGTTCCCATTTACCCGTTAAACAGCTCATTATTGGGCCCAGGTATTGATCGTCACCCTGACAGTGCTTTGGACTCTGAGAAACTCCTTAGGTTTTTATATGTGAACACTGTGGCCAGCTAGGAGCATAACGCGCCCCCTCCTCTTAGGAGGAGTGTATGCACAGCATCTAAATCACTGTTTCCTTGTTAACTAAAACAGAGGTGGGCTTTGATCTTTTTTCATATTGTCACTAGACCATATCTCATAAAATTTTCTGAACTAATGAAGATACTTCAGAGTTTCTTTCTGAATAATGAACATAGGCTTCTAGTTTTAGAAGGCTGAGCTAAAGCTCCACCTCACCTAGGATCAGCCTCCATCTTCTTTTCTTTGCATAACTAAATGATATTTTCAAATATCATTATCACATTTTTTCTTATAACAGAATATCCATGCTAGAATTCTCTAACCTGGTTTTCTTGATCTCACCGCATTAATCCCCTTAGTCTGTGTAGCTTGGGTTCTTGTGCCTTGCCCTGATTTTGTCTAGTAGCTACCTGTCTCTGGAATCAGAGTCTGAAATTCCAGCTCCCCTGACCTCATTAAGCAGGGCTGTTTAAATTACCTCCTCGCCTGTTTGGTAACACAAAAGCTATAGTACGTTTTTTCTTTTTTACACTGCTCTTGTCTGCTTAGGCAACTTCATAATCAGGCACTGAATTATACCTCGCAGTGATCGCATCACCTGGTAGCCTAGGAAAGTGAGTGGGTAACAAATTTTTCTTTGTATTTCTGTACTATTTAAAAAACAATTTTATTGGGAACTCCAAATCATTACCTTTTAATTCTGACATTTTTGAAGCATTCAGCTCAATATTAACAGAGAAAGCTGGTTAGTATTTAATAAAATGAAATTTATTTAAAAAATATTTTCAGGAAGCTGCAGAATGGCTAATGAATGCTTCTTGATAAGCTTGCAGTGTTAATTCTATATATGCTCCCTTCTGTGCTTCTGTTTTTGCAAAGACCTGTTTAAATTAAAAAAAAAAAAGTTGTAAAGCAATAGAACATACACTGAAGTTTCCAGTTTGGAGACTTCATTATCCCAGTAAATCAGGCTTGGTACTGTAGTTTCTCTCTACTCCTCCCGGGATCTCATCACTGGTTGTTTTTATCCTGTAAGCTTTATAGCTGCTTTGCAGTTTGCATAAAGTACTGGGATAGAAGCTAGATCCACAAAACCATCTCTCTGCTGAGCATCTTGGGCTCCAGCTGTAGCTCCCCAACCCCGTCTGTCTCTGTCGTCCAGGCTGAAGAAATATGAGGGCTCTAATCACTCTGTTTCCACGGAGTGGAGACCACAGTGTTCCACAGAAACCACTATTCACGAATCTGTTTAGTTACCATTAAATATGACCCACTTTAGAAGACTACCCAACTCAGTTAGCACTTGACAACAGGCAGTGTGAAAAAAGTTCCTTTACCTTAATTAATTGTA
This sequence comes from Equus quagga, assembly GCF_021613505.1. NCBI lineage: Eukaryota > Metazoa > Chordata > Mammalia > Perissodactyla > Equidae > Equus > Equus quagga. The sequence goes on along the minus strand of NC_060267.1, from coordinate 172,661,982 downwards.
ATCCCTCAGCAGCCTGCTCCTTGGCCTCTTGAGCTGACTGGCTGTCTGGATACAGAATGTGATACAGCTGGACCAAGCTGGAGGCATCATCGACTCTACAGTGAAAGAGTTTAACTGTTATCGAGGGGTTTTTTTCATTTGCTTCACAGTCCTATAAAAACGTGTGCCATCTTAAAACTAAATTACATTTCAGACTTTCTTAGGGCCAGAAAAACTTTCTTAAAGGCCTTCCATTTTATTGTTTCAAAGGCGTTTTCAGGAAAATGGGCTAATTTAGGCTTCACACCCACCTACTCTGCGGTAGGTAGGCAGGAGTCACTATAGGCAGGGCCCAATTTATGAAAGTGAATATATTCTAAACGTGGCTGTTTTCTTTTTGGACACAGAAACAGCATTCCTAATGGTAGATGATTTCTAGGTCAGCCCACTTCACCAGCAGATAATAATGTAATCCAACTCGGAGGGTAAGAATATGCCTTCATCCTACATAATCCAGAGGCTGGTGGTCATGGCGATGCTCAAAGCCACCTGCCTTTAAGTGCAGTAGCAGTGACATCTCCTAACATGTTTTCACTGAGACTCCGAATTAACAGATAAATGCCTCCACAACAGTCTAAGGAAAGACTCCCAGGCCACTTGTCTATTCATAGGAACCCATTAGTTAAAAATTACCATCCTAGTGAAGCAAATCTGAAATTACACACATCAGACGAGTCAGGTTCTACTTCGGCCATCTAACTTTAGTGTCACACAACTCTTTGATGAAGCCAGAAAGAGAATTCAATTCTTCTGGTTTGTATTTACCTTTTTGGAACCCTAGAAACAATTTTTATCAACATTAAAACTTCCCTAGCCTTCTCCAAACCATCACTATCTTCTCACACAGTCAACACCTTCCTACCACTTGCCTACCAAAGCTGAGAGGACATATAAAAATAACGCTTCCAGAAAATGCTTGTGCTTTTGAGTTCTGCTGTATACACTTAGTGAGCTACTGACTTCTAGTTGGGGGTGAGGACACCCTATTCACTCCTCCCTCAGCTATCACTCTTCAACCTTCCCTGCTTTCCTGTGACCTGAACTGAGGTTAGTGAAAGCTATCTATCACTCGACAATATAATGTTACCACTGGGAAAATAACATAGCTTAAATACAGATTTACTGTGACGGTAGTAAGAATTTATTTTACCTGCTGAGATCATACTTACAAATCTCTCTGAATCTGGTCAATCAGTAAACCATCAATCCTTTTTTTATTTACAAAATACCAAGCCATTCCACCAAAATGTCTTGTTGAACGTAAAAGGTCATACTTTCCATGTTTATCTATATCTTCGTAGGTCTGATGGTGAATCTAGCCACATAAAACGCAGTTTTCAGAAACATGAAAAAAGAAGTGAGCAGCATTACTGGATATACTATGCTAGCACGAGTGCTGCGCAGGAAAGTTATCAGTGGAACTAGGTCTCCTTAAGACCTGCCTCCGCTATCATTAACGAATAGGTTCGATTTAGACCAGCCTTCCACTGTAGAAGTACGTGCAGCCTGGAACAAGTCTGTCGAACATTTACAGCCATATCAACTACTTTTCAGCAGCCAAGCATTATCTATGAAGTACCTATGACATACTTATAGACCACTGGAAACAACGGACCACCATTTCTTGGTCACTGGGGGGAAAAAAGAAATCAAGAATGTTCTTTTACTCCTCCCCTTTTCTCCTAGCCCATCAACTACCCCTATTCCATCTTATTAACTAATGTCCCTTCAGTTCTCCTTCCAGATTGATCTTTCCAAATAAGGACTTTGATGAGGGCATTCCTGTGTTTAAAAGGCTTTCAAAGGCCTGCTGGTTGAAGTCCAGATTCCTCAGCCTAGCATCTCAGGTCACCCATGATATGGCCCCATCTACCTTTCTAGCTTAATCTTAAACCACTCCCCTCTATATAAAACACAGCACACCCTATCCTAGTTCCTGTCATCACCTATACTATCCACAATAATACGTTACACATGGAAGGTACTACATGATTATTTATTAAATTGAACTGTAAGACACATTCATTGCGTTTTGGGAAATTCTGGTAAATAACTTTGTTCCTGTGTGATAAATTGAAAAGAGGACAGGCTTTGCCATCAAGTTTGGGTCCTAACTCTACCACTTACTAGCTGTACAACTTTCAGCAAGCTACTTAACTCTCCAAGCTTAAATTCTCTCATCCTTAACTCAGAGGTGGTTGTGGGGATAAAATATCTATCTGGTATACATATCAGGTACTCAAGAGGTATTCAAGTATTTCCCTTCTCTTTCCCCTGTATCAAAGCTTATAACCTAACTCATTGTGCTAGATTAAAAATCTTACTCATAACCATACTTAAAGCCCATAATTTAGAAACTATAAAATATACTCACTTTGATATATTCAGCAGAATCTGGCTCAAACTGGGCAACACAGAGATTAAGGACATCAACATGCCGGTCCTGACTGTACATTGTCTAAAAGCAAACAGCAGAGTAGGAATTAGATGAAAGGAAAACCAAAGTTCAACACCTCTTCTGATGCCGTGACAGGCCTCCCCATCTCCACACAGGCCCCATCTGTGCCCATCAAGAAGCGTGCACAAGTACCACAGGCTTTGTAATTGTCACACCTGGATTCAGTCCCAGCTAAGCCAGTTACAAGACAGATAATCCTAGTTAATCATTAGACATTTACCTGTGTTTATCAAAGCAAAATGCCCAGCAGCATCAGAGCCAACTGATTTAACAAAGAAACCATCACCACTGACTCTGAAACCAGTCACCTTACCTTAAGATTTTCCTCCTTGAAAATTATTGGTGTTAAAACTCTGCGACCTTCCTTTGGGAAATAAACTTGTATCATCCTGTCCCGTTCTTCCCAAGAGGCTTTGCGTAGTGTGCCACTTGGTTCTCTGACGACAATAAAACGTTCCTGAAATAGAAAACATAATCAAGGATGAGTTTGTGAGGACTTATTTTTAGTTCCAGTGTTCCACTAAGCACTATTATAAAAATAATTTGCAATCAACAATATAAAATGCAACTGGGCAAAGTAACATGGAATCACATGTATGATTTCAATGATAATTTTAAACCGCAGAGACTTGGCAAGATTTGATACTTCCTTTACTAATCACTGCTGTGCTTCTGACCATCAGAAATCTAAAACGAAAGTATTTACTAAGTGCCAACTATGGTCCTAAAGTGGGTTCAATATATAACATGGTTCAACTAAAAAAAGCTGATCTGAGATTCATCAAAGTCCATTTCAGTGGAAAGAAGTGCTGTAAGGCCTTTCCAAATTGTTTCACTTCCCCATCCCAGAGTCTCTCTTATGACTCACTTTATGATCCACTTTTCAAGTCCCTGGGATACATAGATACAGGAAACAAACTGGTGGTTATCAGAGTGGAGAGGGGGTTGGCGAAATAAGTGAAGGGGATTAAGAGGTACAAACTTCAGTTAGAAAATTAGGAAGTCATGGGGATGTAATGTACAGCATAGGGAATACAGTCAATAATATGCTAATAACTTTGTATGGTGACAGATGGTAACTAGACTTACCGTGGTGATCATTTCATAATGTATATAAATACTGAATCACTATGAAACTAATCACACCTGAAACTAATAGGATATTTGTATGTCAACTATACTTCAATAAAAAAATTTGTAAAAAAATAATAATAAAGTCCCTGGGATAAAAGGAACAAACCCAAGAATGTGGGGTTTATGATTCCTCATACTGGCATGAGACGTAAATGTGTCAGAGAAACTGACCAGTCCACCTGCCTCTAGCCTCTTCACTCTTCCGACTGCCACATCCCAGGACTCAGGATCACTTCCTCTGAATTCCACTCACTGTTTGTACCACTCAACTGGCTATTTATCATGTGCAAGGTTCCTGACACCTCTCAGATATTGTTATAAAACTCGAAAAGGACAGGAACTGTGGATTATAATTCTTTGCAACACCTGGAGTGACTTACACAGAGCTTTGCACATAGCAGCTAATTGATACACATCTGATTAATGTACTGACTTTTCAGAGGTATAAGAGTTTTGAGGATAATATAATTAAAACTTTCATCAAGTAGTGCAAATAGGAAAAGAACCAGCAAATGCCAAAATAACACAATTGTTCCTCAAAAGGATTTTGGTAATTTGAATTCCAAGTTCCCTTCTCCCTTTCAGGTTATAGAATCCTCCCACAACCAGCCTTCACAGCACTGCAAACATGAGTAAAGCACCCCAAGCAAAAATTCTAATTAAAATGAAACTCTGTGATCCTTGTTCATTATGTCAGGTATACAGGCAGTTGATATATAGACATGCACATTGCTCAAATCATGTCTTCTAACCATTATTTATGATAAAGAGATTAATATGGGGTGGCCCTTCTCTCAACCATAGCATTATACAGAATTCTTCTGCATTTTGTGGGCTGAACTGTAAATTATTCTCTTTTTACCCTTTACTTGAAAAGGTTCAAACACAAAACATGTATTTTCTAAGTGCCAGAGTGTTCTCCTGGAACTGGCAATCAAGGGAAGAAGAGCTAGAGAAGAAAAACTCCCACAGAAGCAGCAGTGCTGTCTGAAAGTTACCTGGGGATATCTGCCATTCTTTGTGCAAATTCTGAAAAGTGAAAATCCTTTGGGAAGTGTGGGTTTTTTGGCATCATCAAGAATTTACAGGAAAGAAACTCTTCATCTTCTCAGAAAGCTTCAGCTCAGTCAGTCAGTCTAACTTGGACAGAAAGAATCCCCCTTCTCCCACTGCCTTAAGATCTCTGCCTGTTTGTGGTTTGAGTGTGGGTGTCTGTCTGTAAAGCCCTCGTTCTATCTCAGCACACCTGCCTCTAGTCTTGGAGTTAATCTGGAATATACTGGGTGCATAATCTGTAGGGATATGGTAAGATGATGATGTGGGGCTGGTCTGCAGCTCTCTTCTTCCTTATGCTAATCTTCTAGAAGGATCTCACCCAGTCACAGGAATTCTGGTGTGGAAGATTCAGACAGCTGGGTCACATGATGCTAAAACCTTGTCCCAGGCCCATCTCCACATAAAGATCACTTTGCGATGAGAGGTATACTCACCCGGTGTGGTATGCTGTATGATATATCAGTAAACACGTATTTGGCTGTTTCTGTTCCTTCCAAAATCTTATCTTCAGCTAACACGTCATTTATTGGCGCTCGCTCTTCCAGAACTGGTGGCATTTTTAATCGTACTTTAGCTGCCTCAACTGCCTGTCTTGTAGCCTAATGAAATAAAATATTTTTTAAGGAATGCCACAGGGTTACAGACCAAAAGGACCATCTGACAAAGGAGATACTAATCAAAAATGCTAAGGACTGCAAAGAGAAGGAGCTGTAGCCATGAATCAGTGAGTGAAAAGCGAGACTCGGGATCCTGGACCCTGGCCCTTGCCTCTGGTGTGACTGAGAACACCGGCTACAGGCTCGACCAGTCTCAAAACAGCAAAGGAACGCTCTGAGACAGAGCCAGGGCACACAAGAGCTGCTTCAAATAGATAAAGGGTTTCGTTTATTGGGTGCTTACTACGTGCCAAATATCGTTCAAATACTCTGAACGTATCTAGCTCATTTAATGTCCACAATTACCATGAGAGCTAGGTGCTATTGTTATCTCATTTTATCAGAGGGAAAATAGAGGCACAAAAATGTTAAGTAAACTGCTAGGAAGCACTGGGATTTGAACCCAGGCAGCTCCACTCCAGAGCCCACGCTCCTCACCACCGCCCACACCCTCCATGCCATTCTGTCAACAGTGATTACCTCTGGGCGGTGAAAGGGGGACTCAGTCTTCGTGTGATACACTATTGGATATTTGAGTTTTTGCTATGACTATAAATAACTTTTGAATTAGAGCAATAATGCTTCACATATTCATACATCAAAGCGTTTTCCACAAAGCACTCAATACCCACGACTCCAGGAGGACACTGGTGCCTGGAGTAGGATGCTGTTCAGCAAGATCTCATAATCTCACCAAAGCTTCAGCCTCAAAGCAGCTCACAGCAGATGTTTCTCCAGGAGGGAAGCTGGAGCAGGCAGGACAAAAAGAAGGATGCTCACGCTGGTTTTGGAGCAGAAGGCTCTGCTTGGACACCCAGAGCTGACCCACATGCCCTGGCCTGCCTGATTTTGGTCATGCTCTCTGCTCCTTTCTGCCTGGCTGCTCACCTTTCTTTTCTTTTCTCGGTTCTGTGCCTGAACACGCCCTCGTAGCTGTGGAAGAGCAGCTATCAGCATCTGGAGCGGCCTCTGGAAATCTTGTTTAACCCTTTAAAGGAAGGTATTCTACCAATATTCCTGCACTGACATACCTCTTCCAGCTGTGCCTGGGTCATTAGCTTATAGGTTGGTGGCTTCAGTTCTTGTATAGCTGGCTTAAAAACCTTCTGCAAATTCAAGCCTGTCATCTTGATGAGTATGGTTTGGACTTCCTCATCCATAAATGTAGGTTTCTTGATCTGTGAGCTACCAGATTCTGTGAAAATGGGTTTCAGTATATAAGAAGATGGCAAAAATGACAAGCCAACAAGACCTCTAAATACAAAAGAGTCAAAAGTCAACAATAAAAACGATTAACACAATGTCTACTCATTCCTTCACTTAAAATTTATTGAACATTCACTAAGAAAAGGAGAGTTTCTGCCAAAAAGGCACTCAAAGTCTAGTGGAGGAAGCAGTAGGAAAGAAGTACTTCATGTAATACTGCTGCGACTACTAACGGTTGTTGCCACTTACAGAGCTGTCTCGCACATGCCAGGCACTGCAGACACTTTCAGGAACGCTGACAAGAACCCACAAACTAGCTATTGATATTCCAGTCTTATAAATGAGGAGACTGGAGCCTGCCTAAAGACAACTGGCTATTAAGTTGTAGAGCCACAATTTAAAACAAGGTTCATGCCACAACTAGAAGGACCTGCAACTAGGATATACAACTACGTACCAGGGGGATTTGGGGAGATAAAGCAGAAAAAAAACAAATTGGCAACAGTTGTTAGCTCAGGTGCCAATCTTTCAAAAAACACCAGAGTTCATCTGATTGTAGAGCCTGTATCAACTGTGATCTACCATGGTGCTCCTCAGTGTAAATGCTACATACAGGGAGGTACGAGGGGTTGTGTGACTAAAGAGCCAGGAAGTAAACAGAGCCTGGGAGCAGAAAGGGCATGGTAGGGTCAAAGACGGCTCACTAGGTACCTGAGTAGGGCAGAGAAAAAAGGGAAGGAGACTCTAGGCTGAGGGGGTGCTGCTGGGAAAGAGAGGCCTGGATCACTGGATCTGCTACTGCAGAGGCCCTGTGGTGTCACGGAAGAGCCTTGGACAGGAGCGTACACCCAGATCTCAGCTCTGCCTCATGCAGTTTGCCTAGCCCCCATTTCCATTTCCACTAAAAAAAAAAAGCCCCCCTTCCCAGCCACCTCTTCCCCTGCTGGTCCCATAAATGTTGGTGTCCCTCAGGATTCTGAACTACACCCTTCTCTCTTCTCACATTCCTGATGGATGATCTCCTAGCCTCTAGTAACCTCTATTACTTCTATATGCTGGAGATTCTAAAATCTGAATCTTCAGCCAAGATCATCTTCCATCCAACTACCCAATGGACATCTCACGTGCACTTCAATCCTGCCAAGCAGAACCCATCAACTTTCTCCTGTCTCAACCTCCTTTTCCTACTAATCCCTATCCTAGCACCATCCAATACAATAGGTCCTGTGGGCCAGAAACCTTAGTCATTCTAACTTCTCCTCTACCCTCCACATCTAGCCAAGAGCAGTAAAATAATAATAGTAATGATACCAGCTGACCATCTGTTAGATATTTATTATGTGCCAGTACTTACTGAGCTAAGTACTTTATATACTTAGCACATTTAATCCTTACAATAACCCCATAAATACTATGATTATCCCCATTTTACAAAAAAGAACACTGACACCGAACATACTACTTGTTACACCTCATAAATCTCTCCTTAATCCTCCATTTCCCACTGCCACGACCCTACTCATGGCCAACCTTCTCTCTTGCCTTAACCTCCTAACTGGTCTCCCTGCCTCCATTCTGACCCCATCGTGGACCACTCTCCACAGAACCAGAGTAATCTCTTAAAAATTAATCAAAACAACAGAAAAGTTCAACAAAACTAAGAGTTAGTTCTTTGAAAAAATAAACGACAAACCTTTAGCTACACTAACCAAGAAAAAAAGAGAGAGGACCCAAATCAACAAAATTATAAATGAAAAAGGAGACATTACAGCTGATACCACAGAAATGCAAAGGATCATAAGAGGCTACTATGAACAACGATATGCCAAGAAACTGGACAAACTAGAAGAAAAGGAAAAATTCTTAGAAACATACTACCTACCAAGACCGAATCAGGAAGAAACAGAAAACTCGAATAGACCAATTAAAAGGAAACTGAATCAGTAATCAAAAATCTCCCAACAAAGAAAAGCCCAGAACCAGACGGCTTCACTGGTGAATTTTACCAAACATATAAAGAAGAATTAAGCTAGTCTTTCTCAAACTCGCCCAAAAAAAAAATCAAAGAGGAGTGAACACTCCCAAATTCACTTTACAAGGCCAGGATTACCCTGATACCAAAGCCAGAAAAGGATATTACTAGAAAAGAAAACTATAGGCCAATATCCCTGATGAAGATAGATGCAAAAATTCTCAATAATGCTAGCAAACTGAAGTCAGTAGCACATTAAAAAGATTATTCACCATGATTAAGTGAGATTTATTCCTGGGATGCAAGGATGGTTCAAACATACTCAAATCAATAACCGTGATATATCATATTAATAGAATAAAAGGAAAAAAATCATATGATCATTTCAATAGATACAAAAAAAGGATTTGACAAAATTCAACATCCGTTCATGTTAAAACTCTTAACAAATTAGGTGTAGAAGGAACGTACCTCAACATAATAATGACCATATACGAAAAACCCACAGCTAACATCATACTCAATGGTGAAAGATCAAAAGCCTTTCCTCTAAGATCAGGAACAAGACAAGAATGTACACTCTTGCCACTCCTATTCAACATAGTATTGGAAATCCTAGCAAAAGCAATCAGGCAAAAAAAAAAGAAAAGGCATGAGAATTGGAAAGGAAGAAGTAAAATTGTCTATTTGCAGATGACATGACATATGTAGAAATTCCTAAAGACTCCACTAAAACCCTGTTAGATCTAATCAACAAATTCAATAAAGTTGCAGGCTACAAAATTAACATACAAAACCCAACAGCATTTCTATACACTAACAATGAATTATCTGAAAAAGAAATAATGATCACACTTACAATAGCATCAAAAACAATAAAATACTTAGGAATAAATTTAACCAAGGAGGTGAAAGACCTCTATACTGAAAACTACAAGAAACTGATGAAAGAAATGGAAGAAGACACAAATAAATGGAAACGTATCCCATGTTCATGAATTGGAAGAATTAATATTGTTAAAATGTCCATACTACCCAAAGTCATCTATAGATTCAATGCAATCCCTATCAAGACTCCCATGACATTTTTTACAGAAGTAGAAAAAACAATCCTAAAATTTACAGGAAACCACAAAAGACCCTAAGTAGCCAAAGCAATCCTGAGAAAGAACTAAGCAGGAGGCATCATACTTCCTGATTGCAAGCTATAGTTTAAAGCTATAGCAATCAAAACAGTATGGTACTGGCATAAACACAGACACACAGATCAATAGAATAGAATTGAGAGCCCAGAAATAAACCCACACATATATAGTCAACTAATATCTGACAAGGGTGCCAAGAATAGTCAAAGGAGAAAAAACAGTCTCTTCAACAAATGGTGCTGGGAAAACTGGATAGTCACATGTAAAAGAATCAAACTAGACACCTATCTTACACCACTCACAAAACTTAACTGGAAATAGATTAAAGACTTAAATGTAACACCAGAAACCATAAAACTCCTAGAAGAAAACATAGGCAGTAAAATCCTTAACATCAGTCTTGGCATGATATGCTGGGTATGACACCTAAAGCACAAGCAACGAAAATAAAAAATAAACAAGTGGGACTACATCAAACTAAAAAGCTTCTGCACAACAAAAGAAACAAACAGCAGGGGCCGGCCCCGTGGCCGAGTGGTTAAGTCTGCGTGCTCTGCTGCAGCGGCTCAGCGTTTCGCTGGTTCGTATTGTGGGCGTGGACATGGCACCGCTTGTCAGGCCACGTTGAGGCAGCATCCCACATGCCACAACTAGAAGGGCCTGCAACTAAGATATACAACTATGTACCAGGGGGATTTGGAGAGATAAACCTGGAAGAAGAAAAAAAAAAAGATTGGCCACAGTTGTTAACTCAGGTGCCAATCTTTAAAGAAAAAAAAAAATCAGCAAAATGAAAAGACAACCTACAGAACAGGAAAAAATGTTTGCAAATCATATATCCAATAAGGGGTTAATATTCAATATATATAAAGAACTCATACAACTCAATAGCCAAAAAACAAATAATCCAACTAAAAAATGGGCAAAGGACCTGAATACAAATTTTTCCAAAGAAGATACATGAATGGCCAACAGGTACATGAAAAGATGCTTAACGTCACTAATCATCAGGGAAATGCAAATCAAAACACAATGAGGTATCACCTCATGCCTGTTAGAAGGCCTAGCATCAAAAAGACAAGATGATAAATGCTGGCGAGGATGTGGAGAAAATGTGCAATGATGGTGGGACTGTAAACCTGCACAGCTACTGTGGAAAACAGTACGAAGGTTCCTCAAACAATTAAAATATGATCCGGTAATTCCACTTCTGGGAATACATCTGAAAGAAACAAAAACACTATGTTGAAGAGATATCTACACCCCATGTTCAGTGCAGCGTTATCCACAACAGCCAAGACATGGAAACAGCCTAAGTGTCCATCGATGGATGACTGGGTAAAGACATGTGGTGTATATATATACAATGGAACATTACGTAGCCATAGAAGACAAGGAAATCCTCTTATTGGTGATACCATGGATGGCCCCTGAGGGCAGTATGCTAAGTGAAGTCAGTCAGACAAAGAAAGACAAATACTGCATGAGCTCACTTATATGTGGGATTAAAAAAAAAAAAAGCCAAACTCATAGAAAAAAAAGATCAGATTTGTGGTTACCAGAGGCAGGGGGAAGGGGGATAAATTGGATGAAGGTGGTCAAAAGGTACAAACTTCCAGTTATAAGATAAATAAGTGCTAGGGATGTAATGTACAACATGATGACTATAATTAACACGGCTGTATGCTATAATGAAAGTTAAGAGAGTAAATCCTGAGAGTTCTCATCACATTAAAAAAAGTTTTTTCTTTTTCTTTTTTGTATCTGTATGAGAGCATGGCTGTTAATTAAACTTATTGTAGTCATAATTTAAGATATATGTAAGTCAAATCATTATGCTGTACAACTTGTACACTGCTGTATGCCAATTATATCTCAAGAAAACTGAGGGGGAAAAATTCTTTACATTAAAGAAAATGTAATCAAGATCACTCCCATGCTTAAAACTTACCAATGGATTCCAGTATCATTTAGACAGAAAGGTAAGGTGGTCTGCTAACTTCAGTGTGTCCCCACTAGACGATGCGCTCCCTCCAGGCCAGAACCCTGTCTTGAACTCATCTCTAGCACTCCCGGTCCCTCATAGTGCCCGGTACACATCAGGCGCTCAGCACCACTGTCTCCTCGGACAATCTCACCCATTCCCCCAGCTTCAGTCACCATTCTTACCCCAGTGTTTCTCAATCTATACGTAACTACATACTGGATACCTCCATTTGAACCTCAAAGGCACCTCAAATGTAACATGTCCAAAACAGACGTTTAATTCTGTCTCTCTTCCCATCTCTTCACCTCATCTACTCCTGCCTTTTCTTCCCAACTACCCCTCCTTTACCTCCCCCCCAAAAAGTGTTCCTACAATTAATCTTTTCTCTCTTGGTATAAACAGGACCACTCTCCTCTCAAGCCAAAAATTTGAGAAGCAGCACTCTCCTTTTAAATTTGCATCCAAAGTCATAACCAAGCCTCATCAAGCCTGCCTTTGAAATGGGTTCCCAAAGCCCTATGATTTTGACTTTTGCTTAGGCTGCTTCCTCTGCTTGGAATGCTTCTCCTTTTCTCCCTAGCCTGGTTAACCAGGTCTCCGCTTTGGTCCTATCTCCCAGGAACCCTTCCCTGCCCTTCCGACCTAGTCAGAGTGCCGCTCTTACGTGCGTTCTCCTATCACAGCCCGGGTCCCTCTGCAAGGCCACCACCCTCAGGGAAAAACCCGGGTCCTAGCCCCTAAACCTAGCACGGCGCTTTGCCCAGAGCGGAGCAATGCAGGCTAAGGGAGGGAACGAACGAGCAAACGCGGCGAAGACAGCCCGTGCAGGTCCAGGGGAGAGCCGGCTGGGCCCAGGGGCGCGCCGCGGGGAGAGCCAGGGCTCCGCAGGCGTCTCGCCAGCCCACCACAGCTCTCGGTGTCCCCGGAGAAAGCTCCAGCGGCCGTGTGGCAAGTCACTTACCGGCCGCGGAGCAGAGCCGACGGCATGGCATTCCCGCCCCGCAGGGCGCGGGCAGCGGCTGGAGCAGGGCGCCGGGCAAGGGCCGAGCTCGGGCCCGGAAACACACCCGTTCTGTGCCCCGAGAACCCGTCAGGAGGCTCCGCAGGGAAACAGACACTCCGCAGGTCGCCATGTTATCCAGGGGCCGCTTGTGCCGGAAGGGGCTGGAAGCGATTCCGGGTCTCGCGCGGTTTGTATGGCATTCTGGGAAATGTAGTCTAGATGAGGGAAGAGGGAGCCGGAAGCGACGCAATTTCTAGGACTTTTATAGTTTCTTGTAAACCGCTTGTTCACACCTAGGTGTTCATGTTCTTCTCTGTGCGTAGAGCCAAAGGTAGAACTCACACCACCTTCCCTATGTGCTCTTTTTCCTGGACTTTTCTTTCGTTTCCATGCGTCTAAATAACAAATTCCATTTCCTGCCCAAACTTCTCCTAGCCCCAGGTTTAAATCTAATTGCCTATTCAACTTCTCCATTCAAACTTCTCACAGACAACCCCTCGACACACACCTTAAATATAACTCCTGATTCCAATCCCTGATGACCACCACTACCACCATCCCACATTGACTCATATACCTTATTCTCTGTCTCAGAACCTTACTCTCGTCCTTCATAGCCCTTTTCTAAATTTGTGATTATTTTACTCATTTATCTACTTACTTATTTTTCTCACTCCATGAAGACAATGACTCTCTGTATTTTGTTATAATATCACCTAGCCTGGTACATCTATGTGCACAGCAAAACGTCTGTTTTGGACATATTACATTTGAGGTTCAAATATTGAATAAATGACTAAATGATTAAATGATCGTGTTGTGTTCTTCCCAGCTGTCCAGGACGTGCAGGGCTTATCCTTCCCTAGACTATCGGTTGGTGCCTGTACTAAGAACTTATCCGAAGGCTTGGCTAAAGAAGGGTGTTAAGTCAACACTTGTTTGAATTAGCTGGACAGGCAGACTCATCTTCTAACCTCACCTCTTCCCCTACTGCCCAGTAAGAGCTCTGTTTGTGAACTCTTTCCCTATTTGGGTGGGGAAGGAGAGAGCCCTAGGCTTGGTGCTGCATTCAGGCATGAGTGCTGCCCTGCGCTTCCCAACACTTCCTCTGACACCTACATGATAGCCAGTGTCAGAGAGTGGTAGTGGGATGCATGCAAGTGTCTCCCAGCCCATTCCCCTCTCTGAGAATTGACCACCTACTTCTCTCCTGTAGCCACTGCTGAGAGGATAGGCCTTAGTGGCTATGTTTTTCCTGTTAACATCCCCCCGGACAGAACTGATGGGGCAATGGTGGATACCTAATGCAGGAGGAATGAATCCATAGGCTGCTGTATTAGTTCTATGTAGCTGCTGTAGCAAATTACAACAAATTTGGCGGCTTAAAACAACAGGAATTTATTCTCTCACAGTTCTGGATGCCAGTAATCTGCAGTCAGTATCACTGGGTCGAAACTGAAGCATCAGCAGAGCTGTGCTGCCCTCAGAGGCCCTAGGGAAGAATCTCTTTCTTGTCTCTTCCAGCTTCTGGTGACTACAGGCATTCCTTGGCTTACGGCTGCATCACTCCAGTCTCTGCCTCCATCTTCACATGACCTTCTCTTCTGTCTGTACCCAGTCTCCCTTTGCCTCGCTATGATAAGGATATATGTGATTGCATTTACGGTCCACCTGGATAATCCAGGATACTCTCCCTGTTTTAAAATCTTTAACTTAATTACTTCTGCAAAGACCTTGTTACCATATAAGGTAACATTCCCATGTTCCAGGGATTAGGAGGTAAATATCTTTTGGGAAGGAAGGACATTTTTCAGCCTACCCCAGCTGTCCAAGCACCAAGCAGATTTTCTCTCAATATTTCAAACTAAGAAACACAGAAACTGCAGCTGATGGCAGAAGCTTGCAGTGAATAACTGTTTAGAGTTAGGTTTAGAGCAGCCTTTTTCAGCAATATGCTCACTACTGAATGAGCAGAGAAAACCAGTCTGCAGAGAAAGGCAGGAAAATAGAGCAGAAACAGAGATGGCAGACTACAAGGTTTGAGAAAGAGAGAGATAGAGAAAGCTGCTATCTTAGTTGGAGATTCTCCCATTTTCTTTTCATTGACTTCCTTTACTTGGGCTAAACTAAGTCTTACTGACATGGAGTAACCAAGATTCCTAGTTCCAGCTGTAACCTTGGGCAGATGCCCACATCTTTCAGAGCCTCAGTCCCTCACCTGCACAATGGGTATAATGATAGTACTCACCTTGCAGACTTTGAGGATGAAGTACTTTCAGGATCTGTGCTTGGTGTTTCAAAGAGGGGGTGCAAGAAGGTCATATTGCAGCAAGTCAGTGGCTCTCTGAAGATCTTCAGAGGAAGAGCTTAGTGGGTTACATTTGTCAGTTAAGATTCTCTGGTTGCAAGCAACAGAAATCTTTCCTGACTAAAACAGAGATGGAATTGATGGGAAGTATGTTGAATTTCTCACAGGGTTAAAGGGAAGACTGAACAGCCTAGCTTCAGAAAGGACTTGAAGGATGGAAGCTCCAGGGATCCCAGAGGAAGGAATTCAAGAGAAATCTCTCCAGGAGACTGCTGTCAGAATGCCATGGTTCCAACGATGTGCTTTCCATCAAACTCAGGTTCCTGGTGAGAGAAGCTGATTGGCCTGGGTGGGTGCTGTTCATCCCTAGGGAGTGGAGGGCTGGCCTCTGATTGACAGTCTCTGGCTGCATCTAGTGGTAGGACTCCTCAAGTCAAATCTGAGAGATGGATCACCAGCTCTGTAGAGCAAGAATGGGTCTTATTTTCTATAAAACAAAAGAATAATGATGTTTCAATTACCCAACTGCCAGTGATGTTACAGGATCTGAATTTATCATTGTTTCCCTAAAGGGACTGGGATTTTGCCCTGGGCTTTTAGAATTCTTCAAGATGAGAGTGTGGGAGTAGAAGTCAGAGAGAGGGATGGAGAGACAAAGAACAATGCCTGATGGAGAAGAGTGAGTCTGGACAATCTAAGAACTCTGGCAATCTCCAGCAACACCCTTGCAACTTCTGTACAGTCTTCAAAACCTTATCTTTGAAGCATTCCCCAGGGACCACATCTGCCCCATTTCTGTCCTCACCCAGAGTGTTTTTCCTCTGTTCTTGTCCAATCTCCCATGTTGCTATGGACAAAAATTCCTTGGCCAAAGCCCCTTTGTCTGCTGAGAAGGGACCAGTAGCAAGGGAAAAAGTAAAGAGAGTAGGGCCAAGTGATGATGGGAGGTTCCCAAGGAAGCTGCAGGGAATGAGATCCTGAGTGGGGACATCGGCCATTGATGGGACAGGGCGTTTGTGCCAGGAGGCAAGGAGTTAAAGGCAGGTAGAGTGCGCATAGGTTTTGAGAGGGAATCAGAGGGCCTTCCTGCCTCTCTGCCTCTTTTCTCTAAGCAATGGTGAGAAAAGGTAGGGCTGTGCTGGGAGCTGCAGGAACAAGACGTTTGAAATAGCTGCTGGGGGCTGTGCACATCGCTGTGATGCTAGAACTTGAAGCAACACCAGCCCACCAAGTGGTGGGACAGTCTGCAGCAGTGCAGGAGAAGACGAACCAGGAACTGTAAGCCAGGAGGCTATTTCCGACAGTTTTAAACGAAGATGCCAAACATTTGAAGATGTGCCTGCAAGCCTGTGCAGGGCTGAATCTGAGCAGAAAAACCTTGAGCAACGGGGAGGATGTTGCAAGATGTAACAAAGCACAGCCCTCTCACTTGGAGTTTGCTGTCTTCCCGTTAATCCCGCTGGTCTTCATGGCAAATTGGTGAGGTAGACAGGGAAGGCACCAATATTCCCATCTTCTATATGCATAAACTGAGGCTCCAAAGTTAAGGGTCACCCAGTTTATTCAATACACAGACAAGGCTAAACTCGGGCCCCTGGCAGCAAAGCTCTGTTACAGTGGCAAAGTTCTGTTCCACGAGTGTTTCATGTGGTCAGGAAAAACACCGAGACTTCCAGAAAAGATATAGACTCTCTCCTAAGCCCAGAATGTGGCCCAAAAAAGAGCAGGCAGGGAGACTGTCCTCCACCATGAGACAGTGGGGTGGATGAGTCAGCTGCTCCAGCCCTGGAGTTATCAGTTTATCTCCAGTTTTCTGCATGACACTCTGTCTCTTTTCTTGTGACAGTGCCCACTGAACTAAATTCCACCCCAAACTGAGCACTCAAAACAAAAATGATTGCCAGAGGCTAAGGCTACACCTGTCTGGAATGATAGGCAGACTCTGTCCTATAGCACATGGATGTAAATGTCAGAGGCATCGAGGCTGGCTCCTCCCTGCCATCCCGGATGCCCCCACAGTGATGCAGGCCAAGAGCAATGACCCCACGTCACAGCCATCGGGGATACAATCTACAAGAGCCGACGCTTGGCTCCCTGCTCCCGAGAGCTGGCTGCTGTCAGGTTTGGTATGTGGAACATTTTGTCTGAGGGACAAGCTGGCCTGGGTTGAAAGTAATTCTCATCAGCTCAGAACCGGGTGGTCTGTCACAAGGTTATTTTTCAGTTCGATCTGGACTCAGGAAGTCCTTTGGACTGAGAGCCGGTATTTCTAAGCCTGTCAGAAATTTCTTTCACAAGAAAATGTGATGCATCTGATTGTCCTGACTTGCATGCAGTCCCAGATCAGGGGCCTGAGCGTAAGTTCACTTCAGACTCGGGACGGCAGTGTTTGAAGGTTCCTGGGGCCTGGGCTGGGAGAGGCTAGCAGCGGGATGCACTCGTTGCTGCTGATGGGAAGCCAGAACCGGAAGGGCAGAATGTGTGTTCTCAGGGTGCCCTAAGTGTGTGTGTGTGTATGCACGTGTGCTTACAAGTATGTGTGTGTTTGGCTGTACGTGTCGTGCAAATATGTGTGTCCATACATGTGCGTGTCTTCATGGGGCATTTGTGCGTGCATGCATATGTGTATATATGGTTGGCCATTGTGTATGCATGTGAATGTGCGTGGTGTTCAAATATGTATGGGCATGTATATGTGTCCTTGTATGCATGTACACACATGTGTGTACAATGAGCACGTGTGTGTACGGCCTTGTCAGTATACAGGGGAACATGCATGTGTCTACACATGTATATTGGCCTGGGAATGGGGGCAGTTTAATGGTAAGAGCTTTGGAATCAGACAGATGTGGGTTCAAATTCTCACTCCATAACTCATTAGCCGTATGAGCCCCTGCTGCTCACCGCCTTAGTTCCTCCTCTCCGAGATGGCATGATAACAGCTTCCACAGAGGACCAGAGTGAGGGTTAACAGACGTGAAGCAACGGCAATGGCACACAGTCAGTGCCCATCAAGTGGTAACTGGCTTTATCACTGTCATCATCACCATCACCATCCTTCTGGTCTCATCTCATCTTGGACCCTGGCTGTGTTTCACTGGTTCTGTCTCCTAAAAAACTCATCCAGGGCTGCAGAAAGTTCAGATGGAAATGAACTGACTTGAATTAGCAATCCAGAGAAGTGAGTGGCCGGACCGATCCCCTCACCCCCTGTGACTTTGCTACCTCAGTAAATCACAATTTCCCCATCAGCTACTACTGAGCTCATCAGAGGCACTCTTCACTTCTGTTACAGATTTTTTGATTTCTAGTATGTCTTTTTGATTCTTTTTTAGAATTTCTCTCTCTTACACTGCCCATCTATACTTGCATGCTGTCTATTTACCCATTAGAGGCCTTAGCATATTGATCATAGTTGTTTTAAATTCATCTTCTGATAATTCCAACATCCCTGCATATCTGAGTCTGGTTCTGATGCTGCTCTCTCTCTTCAAACTTTTTTTTTTTCCTTTTAGTATGCCTTGTAATTTTTTCATGATATACTGAGTAAAAGGACTTGCAATAAACAGGCCTTTAGGGATGTGGTAGGGTGTGGGGAAGGGGAAGTGTTCTGTAGTCCTGTGATTGGCTCTCAGTCTTTGAATGAGCCTGTGCTCCTGGGTGTGAATGTCACATATGCTTCTCAGTTCCCTCCCACCCCCACAGCATAGCTAGCGGGGGCTGAGTTGGGTATTTTCCTTCCGCCAGGTCAATTAGGCTCTGGTAAAACCCCAGCAGGTTAGGCTCTGTCTGGTAAAATAGTTTTTCTTGAGGGAAGACCTTGTTAAGAAGACCATAAGGCTCTGGCTCACTTCAAAATGGTTACTGTCCCCCTTCCCCTGCAGGAAGCACGAGGGGAGGGGATTTTTCTGCCATATTCACTGTGAGAACCTGGTCCAGCTCATGGAGGGAAAACTCACAAAAGTCTGGGGGTCCCCCATGACTGGGTGACCCTTGAGTTTTTTTTTTTTTAAAGATTTAATTTTTTTCCTTTTTCTCCCCAAAGCCCCCCGGTACATAGTTGTATATTCTTCGTTGTGGGTCTTTCTAGTTGTGGTATGTGGGATGCTGCCTCAGCGTGGTTTGATGAGCAGTGCCATGTCTGCGCTAAGGATTCGAACCAACGAAACACTGGGCTGCCTGCAGTGGAGCGCGCAAACTTAACCACTGGGCCACGGGGCCAGCCCCCGCCGCTTGAGTTTTAACCCTTATACTTGTCCACATGGGGCAATTTGCTCATTACACTTTAGGTTTTCCTACCTGGGTACTGGTTCCTGCAGAGGGTTTCTGTGCCTGGATTTCTGCTCCCCTAAGCTGTGATTCTGTGTATCCACCTGTCTCTCCAGTCTTGGGGACAACAGTTTGCCCTGTGATCTTGCTTCTCTGACGGATCTAAGAAGGGCTGTTGATTTTCAGTTTGTTGGCTTTTTATTTGTTAGGATAGACCGATGACTTCCAAGTTCCTGACATGCCAGACCAGAAACCTATTTGGGTTATGTTTGTCCAAACTGTTCATTATCTCTTTTCCCGCTTTTTCTGCTTTCTTCCAAATTAGTTGGGTACTTTTTAATAATACACTTTATATCCTTTGTTGGCTTATTATATTTTTATTTCAGTGATTGTTTTAGGACTTATAGTGTATGTCTATAACACAGCATACTTTCAAGTGACATTGCACCATTTCACATATGAGAACCTTACATTAGTATACTTCTATTTTTTCCCTCCACTCTTTAGGCTATTTTATCATACATTTTACTTATATACGTGTTACAAACCCCACAATTGATTGTTACTATTTTTGTTTAAACAGTCAATTATCTTTTTAAATAGACAATTTTTTTAGAACAGTTTTAGGTTTACAGAAAAATTGAGCAGAAAGTCCAGAGAGTTCTCATATACCCTCTCCCCAGAGTTTCACCTATTATTAATGTTTTACATTTGTTACCACTGATGAACCAATCTTGACACTTTTTCTTTTTTAATTAATATCCCTAGTTTACATTAGGGCTCACTCTTTGTGTTGTACAGTTCTATAGATTTGGACAACTGCATAATGTCATGCCTCCACCATTACAGTATCATTCAAAATAGGTTCACTGCCCTAAAAATGCCCTGTGCTCCCCTTATTTATCTCTTCCTCCTCTTCTGAACCCCTGGCAACCACAGATCCTTTTACTATCACCATAGTTTTGCTTTTTCCAGAACATCATATAGTTAGAATCATACAGTATGTGGCCTTTTCAGACTGGCTTTTTTCATTTAGTCATATGCATTTAAGACATGCATTATCCATGTCTTTTCATCGCTTGGTGGCTCATTTCTTTTTATCATTGAAAAACGTTCCATTGTATGGATGTACCACAGTTTGTTTATCCACTCACCTATTGGGAGACATCTTGATTGCTTCCAATTTTTGGTGATTATGAATAAAGCTGCTATAAAAATTCATATCCAGGTGTTTGTGTGGACGTAAGTTTTCAATTCATTTAGGTAAATACTTAGGAGCACAAGTGCTGGATTATCAGGTAAGAGTATGTTTAGTTTTGTAAGAAACTGCCAGACGGTCTGCCAAAGTGGCTGTACCATTTTGCATTCCCAAAAATCATCTTTTAAAGAGATTTAAGTAATAAGAAAAAATGTTATGTATTTTCCTGTGTATGCCATTTCCAGTGCTCTTAATTCATTTGCATAGAGCCAGATTTTCATCTGGTATCGTCTTTATGCCTGAGGACTTCCTTTAACATTTTTTTTTAGTGTGAGTCTGCTGGCGTAGAATTTTTTTCATCTTTTGTTGTCTGAAGAAAATCTTTATTTTACCTTTATTTTTTGAAAGATATTTTTGCTGGGTATAAAATCCTGGATTGTCATTTTTTTTTTCTTTCAGTATTTTAAAGATGTGCCTTCAATGTATTCTTGCTAGCATTTTTCTGACGAGGAATCTGCTGGAATTCTTGTCTTTGTTCCTCTGTACATAATGTATTTTTTTTTCTCTGGCAGCTAAGATTTTTCTCATTATCTTAGGTTTTTAATAATTTGATTATGGTGTGTGGGTGTAGTTTCCTTCCAGTTCCTTGTGCTTTAGATTTGTTGAGCTTCTTGGGTCAGTGGGTATATTAGTTTCCAGTGAATGTGGAAAATTTTTGTTCAATAGTTCCACAAATATTTTCCTGTCTACTCCCCCATCCCCCTGCTCTCCTTCAGGGACTCCAATTATGTATCTATTAAGCCATTTGAAGTTGTCCCTCAGCTCACTGATCCTCTTTTTCTTTTTTAAAAAAAACAAAACTCCTTTTTTTCTGTGTGTGTTTCATTCTGAAGATTTCCTATGCTATGACTTCAAGTTCACCCATCTTTTCTTCTGCTACATCTAATCTGCTGTTAATCCCACCCAGTGTACTTTTGATCTCAGACATTGTAGTCTCCTTCTCTAGAAGTTTGATTTAGGCCTCTTTTTGTACTTTTTACGTCTCTACTTAACTTTTTGAATAGATAGAACACAGTTATAATCACTGTTAATATCCTTTCCTGCTAATTCTAACATTTGCGTCAGTTCAGGGTCAGTTTGGATTGATTGATTATTCTTATTATGGGTCATATTTTCCTGATTCTTTGTGTGCCTGCTAATCTTTGCTTGGTTGCCACAATTTGTGAATTCCACTTTGTTGGCTGCTGGATATTTTGGTATTCCTGTACATATTCTTGTGACGTTGTCTGGGATGCACTCAAGTGAATTGGAAACATCTGATCTTTTTGGATATTCTTTTATGGTTTGTTAGGTGGTTCTGGAGCAGTGCTCCATCTAGGACTAGTTATTTCACGTTACTCAAACAAGACCTTTCCAAATATTCTATCCAATGCCCCATAATTTATGAGTTGTTCTTCTCTTGCTTGTGGGAACAGACACTATTTACAGCTCTTTGTGTGTGCTGTCTACTGTTCTCTAATCCTTTCAGATTGCCCCCCCTCAACCCCCCAGCCTCTGGTAGTTTCTTCATACACATGCTCTGATCAGTACCCTGCTGAATGTTTGAGGAGGACCCTCTGCAGATCTTCGGAGTTCTCTCTCTTTGCAGTTCTCTGCTTGTTTGGTCCTGTGTTGGGCAAATTCTAGTCACCTTGATCTTTCTGGGCTCTCAGCTCCATCTCCTGAACTCAGGGGATGTTCTTGGCTCTGCCTCTGTTCCCCTTCTCTGTGCTGTAGCCTGGAAAATCTCTCGAGGCAGTAAGCTGTGAAAATTGTAGGATTTGCCTTGTTTGTTTCCTGTGTTTCAGGGATCACTGCCCTTCCCAGCCTGATGTCTAGTGTCTTGAAAACCATTGTTTATATATTTTGTCTATTGTTTGTTTGTTTCAGGTAAATCTAGTTCTTGTTCCTCTATCTTGGGTAGAAGTGGAAGTCCTCCTCAGTGGACTCATACAATACCATTAGGGAGTAATTCAAGATTGTAGAACATGAATTTTCTGAACCCAGACTGATATTTTCCTTCTGACTTAAAAACTATAATTCACAAAGGCTCACAAGTAAAACAAACAATGATGCAACTATAGGAAAGCAATGAAATTCTAGGAAATTGGAACTGTCACTGCACATCTAGAATGGAGGGCCCCATGGCAGGAGGATTTCCTAGAATGGACAGTCAGCGTGCACTGGAGGATATGGGGCAGGCTGCAGTGATGGGAGCTCCCAGCCTATGGCAGGTTTCCCTGTTACATGCTGTGTCCAAGCCCTGCCTTCATAGTGCTTATGAAGATTATAGTTAAATAATTATTAGTTTACGTGGTTATCATCTATTTTACCTTCTGGGCTACAGCTTCTGTGAGAGCAGAACTTTTTGGCATTATGTCTTCAGTACTCATCACAGTGCCTGACACGTAGCAGGAGCTCAATGAATATCCATGGAATACATGAATGAATGAATACAGGAATGATGATAAGCAGAATTCGAAGAGAAGGGCCCAGACCTCCCTCCAGGATCTGGAGATCAGCTGTGATGGTGGCTTTGAGGGCAGACAGGGGCCATGAGTCCCCCTGATCCCCCGCAGTGATACAAGAGGGAGTTCATTATGTATTTGTGGAACACATGATGTTGATGATGATGGTGACAACAATGACATCCATTCTTACTTAAGCTATGAAGAGAGAAAGAATCTGAATGTGGCCAGAAAGCTTAAGACCACTGTTTTATTGTTGTTTTCTTCCTTGTTACAAACGAAAAAAGAGGTCAGTTTCTGGTACATATGCTCAGTCTTGGCAAATATTTATGGAAGGACTGGATTTTTTAGTGAATTTTTTTTTGTTGAAAATGTCACTATTAGTAAGTACTGCATGTACCAGTAACAGAGTACCTACCTAAGGCCACTCAGAGATCTGCCTAAGTCTTCCACGTCCTCAGGAGGCTGGTGGAGGGAAGCTGGTGGCAAGAACACAGATTGGGATGTCAAGCAAATGCAGGGTCAAATCTCAGCCACGTGTCCACTGGCAAATTTAATTTGGCTACCTAGAAAATGGAGGTGATGCTGCCTGCCCACGGGGCTGAGTGAGGACTGGGATGATGCAAATGAAGTGCATGGTTCATAGTAGGCACTCAATAAATGGTAGGTGTTATTTTAATTACTTAATGGAGAATGACGACTTTGAGAGAGCAGACTTCATAAGTTGGGGTTCCCCAAACAGAGGTGACCTGGGCACTGTCACCTGAGGGATCCTGCAGGGGCAGACACCCTGCACCCAGGTACCTGGACCACAAGTGCTGCTCACTCAGCAGCATTCTCTGTTGAGAAAGGATAAAATGATGGTGTGCCACACACGCACACACTGGCCCAGTGAGACGACAAGGAAGGTCAGTGAACACAGCCCTAAAATGTCAGGTACAAGACCAGGATGTCCGTGATATCAGAGATCAGTATAACTTTCCAACGGCTTTCTTTTTATTTCTGTCTCTGTCTCTACTCTCCAGTCCCTTCACCTGGCCTCCCTGGACAACAATCTGATATCTCCATAGCCCTTTCATCCCCACGTGTCCTCAGTACCCAGTGGGTGTTCACGATTTCCTCCACAAGTTGACAGAATGTCCTGGTTATCTATTGCAGTGTCACTAACTCCTGAAAATTTAGTGGCAGCATTTATTATGCTCATGAATCTGCAGTTTGGGCAGGTGTGGTGGGGACAGCTCCTCTCTGCTCTACCTTGTACTGGTTGAGGCAGCTCAAAGGCTGTGGGCTGGAACCACCTAAAGGCTCATTCTTTGTATGTCTGCCAGCTGATGCTGGCTGTCAGCCCGGACCTCCGTGGGGACTCAGCCAGAGCACCCATGTGTGCTTGATCCACGTGGCCTGGATTCCAAAGGTGAGCATCCCAGCAGAGAGAGTCGGGCCAAAGCCACAGCACCATTTCTAAGCTCCTCTTGGAAATCACACAGCATCATTTCCATCTCACTTTATTCAACAGCAGCAAGTCGCTAAGACAAGCCCATATTCACAGAGAGGTGAATTAGACTCCAACTTCTGAAGGAAAGAGTGTCAAAGAATGTGTGGACACATTTACCTACACCAGGCAGAGCACGCGTGGAGCACTGCCTTGTGCAGGGCCCGTGTGCTGTGAGAGTCTCTAGCCCAGCTAAGGGGAGGAGATGCTAGCACAGGGGTGGGGTGGGGCCAATAGGACAGCACCTCAGTTCTGGGGTCAGACCTTTTGGGGCCCATGGCAGGGCTGTAGGAGATCAGGTGAGGACAAGCCCCTCTCCCTGAGAGCTGGGTGGTCAGCATGAAAGGCCTCCCTGGAGGAAGAGGGGCTTGAGCTGTGTCGGGAGAGGAGGGCACTCCTGGGGAGGAGCACATGCGAAGGCTGTGAGGTGGGGATGTGGCTGTCCAGACCCAAAATCTGCTGAGTGGCAGGGTAGGCTCTGACCCCAGTCTATATGATGGAGGGCCTGTGTCCTTCCACCCCAGCAGAGGCTACTCTAGGAGGACAATGATGACAACATGAGATTTCCTCCCAGGGGGCCCAGGACCCGAAGGCTTTGGGGTCAGTGTGAATTCCAGCTCTGCCTTGTACCAGCAGGGTGAACTTGCATGTGTTACTCCACTTCTCCGAGACTCAGTCTCTCTTCTGCAAAGTGGGGCGGATGATCCCTGCCTTTCAGTGTTGCAGTGTGGCTTAGTGACAATGTGCGTAAAATGAGGAGCAGCCTTGGGCACAGAGTAGGCACTTAGGGAGTGGTGCTTATTATGACTCTTGCAAGGCACTTTGCCATTTCACATACAACCTTTTCATTTGCCTCCCAAAATGACTTGATGGGAGAGGAAAGGAAGCGATGATCATCCAGGGTGCAAGTGAGGAGCAGGGACAGGGGGATACAGGTGAGTGTGGGCCAAGGGCACTGGCAGGGGGGCTTGAGGAGCCACTGCTGGTAGCAGCTGGGACCCAGTCCTCCCGGGGTCACTTACACTCTCTGAGCCCAGTCCTTTTTCTTGTCGGGGAGAGTCGGTGCGAGGATTAAACAAGGTGATTCAGCCACTTAACGGGGGAAAGCTCCGGGCCCAGGCTCTGGCCCGAGGGAGGTGGTCTGGTTCCTGCCCAGGGGCCCGCTCCGCGCGGTGAGAGGACACGTGTTCTCCTGGGGCGGCACTAGGTGGCGCTGTGGGACTGCTGTCGGGACGCGGTCCCTGAGCGTGCAGTCCTCCTGGGCAGCTCACCCCCGTTCCCGCCCGCCCTCGGTGGAGCCGGGACAGGCCCTCTGTGTTCGGCATCTCTCGGAACCACACAGTGCGTCCTCACCTTTCATGCAGCCTTTTGGTTCCTTCCCCACCGACCCCACCGACAGACAGAACCTCGACCCTTCCGCCTTCCGTCACAGAGTCATGGATCTCCCAGGATGGAGGGGAGGCTGAGGAGCAAATTGGAGCACCGGTTCTGGGAGGAGGATGACCTTGCTGCAAAGACCCCGTCCACCTCCTAAAAGCCAAAAGCCCACATCCAGGCATGCAAACTCCTCTTTCTAATTCTGGATGCTTGATGATAAATCTCTGCAACAGTGTCTTTGGGGGAGACTGGGTTTTCTAAAAGGGTCTGTTTAGGAGGGCCAGAGGGCCAACTCTCCCTCCCATCTGGCACTTGGGAACCCCACCTGTGCCCACAGGCATTTGCTGTGGATCCTTCAGTGTAGGGCAGTGGAAAGAGCATGAGTCAGGAGCCGTCAGACCTGGAAGGCAAGCTCGCCCCCACAAAGGGGTGATTTAGAGCCAGAGGGGCGTGGCGACTTCTCAGAGGCTCCTCTGCAGAGTGGGGAGAGCACTTGCTGCCTGTAGGGTGGCAGTGGGGAGTAAACAAGTGTGCCTTGTCCGCTGGGGAGCTCTAGGCACCTGTGAGATGTGGTTGTCACAAGGAGATAGACTTGGACAGCCTTGGGACACACAAAATGGCTGGCATGGGCAGCTAGGGCAGGGGGGCCAGAGCAGCGTGGAAGGGAGGGATGGGCCTTGAGCCAGGTGATGGGATTAGGGGTGGAGGTGGAGTGGGTTCCCAGTAGCTCGGGACTGGAAAAGCGGGTGAGTGGGACCCGGGCCACAGGCTGGAAGAGAGGACAGTGCCGGATGCAGGGACTCGCGTGCCTGGCCGCTGAGTCTGAACCCAGCTCCCAGCCACAGCGAACTTCTACCCCATGAGGCCACCTGGAGAGACCCCTCTGGCAGCAGTGCGGGGCAGCGCTGAGAAGCCAGCCTGGAGGCTGTGTCATCTGTGGCCATCCGCTCTGTTGTTAACTGTGATTTCAGAAGTGCGGGTCCTCCTCAGACTTCTCCTGACGTTGAAATGGGCTTGAGAGTTGAGGCTCACTGGTCTTCTCTGCCTCAGCAGGCCAGCCCTTGACAGGGGACCCAGGGCTGTTCACATGGGTGTTCCCATCTGCACTGACACCACGATGGTGTCCCAAGCCTTCACCTCCCACTTCCCAGCGAGGCGGGGACCCAGCCTGTCTCAACTGCCTTAACGACAGAAGCTGGTTATGGGAGCCCTGGCAGTGCCACCCCAACCCACGCACTCACACACACACACTTGGGGATGAAACACATGGAGGACAGGGCCTTCTCGGCTCTGAGGGAAAACCACGCAAACCACAGGGCCACGTGGCATGCCCTATCTTCTCTGCACCCGCCAGTTCTCATCATTGTTGTGGCTTTGGAGGAAATGTCCCTTAAATGTTAACTCTGAACCCAGCCACAGAAAGACTGCGGGAGGACGGACGAGAAGGGCAGACATTGGGAGGGGCTGGGCTGGCCGAAAGACACACGTGGGGACGACCTCTTTGGAGGAAAGTTCGAATCTCAGTTTCTTTCCATGTACCCTGAGGCTGCCTCCTCCACGGAACAGACAGAGGAAGGCGGCAGAATCTGGGATGATGGGAGCCAGTTTGTTGGGTTCTGGTTTAGTGATGTTTGTGTTCTGAGGTCCAGGAGCGACTCCCCATGTCACATAATTTTCCCCTCCTCGTGGTAGCCTGCCAAGACCTTTGATCTAGAAAAGAGGCGGAGAAGCCGGCCCCCTGCTGTGAGCCCTGGACAGCCCCCAAAGGGCTTTGTGCTCAGTTTGTCCATCCATAAGATGGGACAGCAGTACATGAAGGCTCGTCACAGGGTTGCCGTGAGGATCAATGGATAGACGTAAAACAGCAACGCGCCATTTAGTGAAGGTGGTGTTTTCCCCTCAGTGGAAAAAAGCAGCACTTCTCGCAACATACAAATAAAACTTCAGTCCCTAGAGCCAAGTGAGTCGGGGAAATGAAGCCAAATGCAAACCTGGAGCACTGTGGCTGGAACTCTCCATGACAAGGGCTTTGAAGTGAGGGCTCTCCCTCCCTCCCTCCGCGGCTCCGGCAGCTCCCCCGGCCGCTTGATGAAAGGGAAGACGGGCTCTGTTGTGGTTTGACACATGCCCCAGATGTCAGGTTGCAACTCCATTCTGCCATTAGCTCTCAGAGGTGGCAGCTGTGCGGAGTGGGAAGGGCCCGGGCTCAGAACCAGGGCCCTCGGTGCCAGCGCTGGCCACACCCCACGTGATGCACCCGGGCCTCCACTGCTTTGTAGGGAAAGTGGGGCTGATACCAGCACGTGCCTGCTCCTTAGGACTGCCAAATTCAGCTGATGAAAGTATAGGATGCCCAGATCAATCTGAATTTCAAGTAACCAACCAATAATCTTTAGTACAGAATAGCTCAGGCAATATTTGGGACATACTTATCCTAAAAAATGACTTGATGTTTATCTGAAATTCAAGCTTAACTGTGTGGCTTGTATTTTATCTGGCAACCTTCCTCCCTCAGGAGACTTTACAAGGGGTCATGTGGGTGAAATGGCTTCAAAACTACCAATGCTTTGAAAGTACATGTTGGGAGGTATTCTGGAAAGATGGTGGACAGTAACTTTAGCAACCAATATGGTCTTTTATCTGAAGCTTCTAAGCCCGCCCACCCCATCTCCACCCCGACTCCACCAGAATCTCTTCATTGGGAAAGGGCCACCCTGCTCTTCCAGCCCCTGGTCCCCTCTGCCTCTCACGCCTCCCCAGCCCCCGCCCACCCCCAGGAGCCTGGAGAGGCTCGCTGGGGTTCTTGGAGGCTGCTGAGGTCATTCTCCGCTCCGGGGCTGTGGCCTTCCAGGAGCATGTGATGGGGTTGGGGGCTCCCGGGCCCAGTCAGTGGGCCTGGCTGGAGTGTGTGCTCTGCTGTGGAAGCAGAGGCCTTGGACAGCTACTTCTCATCTCGGAGCCTCGGAGTCCTCATCTGCACAACGGAAATGAATGAATACTTCTGGAATACTATCTCACTTTCAAGACAGGAAAATGAGATGATGCCGGGAAAGCACCTACTATGGTACCAGGCACACAGTGGGCACCGAGTCAGGGTAGCTGCTGGTTACCACCACCACCTGTTCACCGGCCCTGTGCTGCACCAGGCCGGCCCGCCAGTGGTCACCACGTGTTCTGTCTGAGGGGAAGGCTCTGTTGCGCACTGCCTCCCCCCACGGGTTTCCACCCTCTCAGGATTCCAGCTTACCAGCCAAGGCAGCTTCTGCTCCACAGTGCTCATCTCTCCGCCGCTCCCCCAGCCTCAGCGGATATGCTCTCTTATCTGGTCACTGTCACTGTTCCCCAAACGCAGCAGAGAAAGAGACAACTCAGCTTGCACTGCAGGCATGCCTCAGTCACATCACCAGTCCATTCGCTTCCCTCCCCTTCCAGAAATCCACCGCCTCAGGGAAGCAGGGCAGGTGCCCAAAGAGGGGCTGTCTGCTGCCTCCCGTTGAGACCCTACGTGGCTTTGAGGACGAAGTGCATTTGGGGAGGTGGTAGGTAGATAACAATGAGAAGGAGGGACTCTGGGGTCCTCTGCTGTGGTTCTCTCAGCCAGAGGAGCAGTCAGGCTGAGTGGCCCACTGGGAAGGACAGGACTGAGAGTCAGGAGCCTGTCTCCCCAGGGAGCCCTGGGCCACCCCTGACCCCGCTGGGCTGATGTGTTCTCCTCTTGTCAGAAGGAGAGGCTAACGCATGTATGGACTGCCCCCCAGAGTTACTCATTCACTCATCCAACATACATTCTTCTCGTGGGGTTGGGGGACACAGGGGTGAAACACACATCCCTGCTTCTGTGGGGCCCCCAGGCCCGAGCGAGAGGGACAGAATGAGGCAGATACAACGCAGGGAGGGAGAGCTGGGGCAGAGGGAGGCTCAGGCCACGCGGGATAGCATGGCGGGCGGGCTCCCAAAGGTGAGCAGACAAATGGCGGGTCAAGAATAATACAAAGTGTACACAGGCGTCGGCTGACAAAAAGTTAAAAGTCAGCCATCTCAAATGTTGGCCAAGATGTGGAACAATAGGAACGTTCACACCCTGCCAATTTAGTACAATGATTCAAAAAACAATGCCTGTTCCCTATGACCCCAGGAGAATTCCGCTCCCAGGTACACGCCCTGGAGAAACACGTGCACGTGTGCACCAGGGGAGCCCCACAAGCCACTGCAGCAGCACAGCTCCCCAGAGCCCGGGGCTGAAACAGCCCAAGGGCCATCGGGACTGGAGTGTGAGTGTGTGAAGTGTGGCACATTCTCACGCAAGAACCCTACACAGCCATGGAAACGCACGAGAGGCAACTACATGCAGTGTAGGGACGAATCTCACAGACACTCACGCAAAAGAGGACATGCGTGATTCCATTTCACCAAGTTTTAGAACAAGCAAAACAAAACTGTGCTGCGTTAGGGATGTGCGTGTGGGTGTGCCGACTCTAAAAGCGAGGCCGCGAGCGTCACCAAGTCAGATGGGGTTTCCTCCACGGCAGAGCATCCCCACTGGGGCGATTCTGCTCCCCAACCCAGGGCACATTCGACAATGTCTGCAGACACTGTCTTTATTTTTGATTGTCGTGACTGTGGTGGGTGGGGGAGTGTGAATCCTACAATGCACAGGATGGCCCCCTACACACGCCCCAAAGAATTTTCCTGCCCAAATGTCAGAGTGCTGCTCTTGAGACACCCTGGGCTGGGGGACAAGGGGGGTGCTCACACGGGGCTTCTAAGATCCTGGCGATGTACAAGAGTGGTCATTTTATATATATCCTCTAAACTCTATGTAAATGTTTTATACACTTCAAAAATAATACCAGAGCTTGCAGTTGGGTGCTTGAGAGGTCACCAGGGAGGCCCGTGAGATGAGGCCAGCCTTGGCCACCAGTTGCAAGGGGAACCCAGGGACAGTGCTGTTGCTGAGATACCCCTCAGAAGGCATTTCAGAGACCTGGGCAGCCCGACATGTGCCCTCAACACCCTCCAAGAAACCAGAACTCGGAGGGGCTCCCCATGTCAAGGACAATACCCTGCCAGTGAGGTGAGTTCTCTGGGCTCTGTTCCACCTCGGGGTGTGGTGGGAATCTGGGGGGCCAGGTGGGGAGGTGGCCTGGCCAGCTGCCTCCCCTCCTCTCTGCTCAGGAGGACCCGGGGTCCAGGGCTTCACTGAGGCATTTTGGGAGTACAGGAAATAAATCCTTCCAGTCCTCAGTTCCACCGGTGTGAGCACCACCCAGATAAGCTCTGAGCTTTTACACCCCAAGATTAGTAGGAAGGGCGCAGCAAGGTGTACTGGAATTCGGACTCAGACCTGGGTTTGATTGGACTTGCCAGCTATAAGTGGTATGACCTCGAACAAGTTACTTGATTTAGTTGAACCTCAGCTTCATCATGTGTTAGAAACGGAAAAAGTGGTATCTGAGCCATAGTGTTGGCATGAGGAGAAGCTGAAATAATGTAGATAATATGGCAGGCTAGCATCAAGGGCACAGTAGCGGCTGCTAAGTGGTAGCCATGACTGTGGTCATCGTTAGAGGCAGCCACTACCACCACTGCATGGAGGAGCACGGCGGGCAGTGGCCACCACAGGCCTCCAACCTGCTCTGCATCGCCCACAGAGGTTTAAGCCTCTAGAGTCCTCTGTTTCCCTGCGAATGTCCCTTGCTATTGACTAATTTAAAAAATTATTAGCCCCTTTAGGGAACCAAGG
Source organism: Equus quagga (assembly GCF_021613505.1). Lineage (NCBI taxonomy): Eukaryota > Metazoa > Chordata > Mammalia > Perissodactyla > Equidae > Equus > Equus quagga. The sequence continues at coordinate 172,630,432 of NC_060267.1, read as the reverse complement.
GAAAGAATTTGGGTCCAGGCCTGGGCCAAGGCCCTGGAAGGGACAGGTGCTCCCCGGGGCCAGCTCCAACAGGTGACGGCGTGAGAGCTCGTACATCAACAGGAAACGCAGGGCCACTTGGCTCTGTTTCCACCACCTCTGCTGGCATCCCGGATTCTCTCGTCAGGGTTGGAGCTTCTGTTTTGTTTCACCAAAAACATTGTGTGTTTTATCACTTGGGGTCCCAGCAAGCAAGAGATGGCCCACTCCAATGAGGATCATTTGAAGGGATTAACTAATGGACCGTCAAATGGTGTGAGCAGGTGGAGGGCTGCCACAGGGACAGGGCCGGCTCTGAAAGGCTGGGACGATGGAAGGGTTACCGGAACCTGGAGGGAAAGTGGTCCAGACAGGGCTGCCTCGAAAGGGCTGTGACCTCCAGTCCTGCAGGATCTGCTAGAGGAACGAATACTCCTGCCCACTTTCCTCCTCCCTTAGGTCTCCAGCTGGTGCCTGGCTGATGCTAACAGGAGGACAGTGGGCAAGACCTGTTCATGCCATCCGTTCAGCCTCCTGGACACAGAGCAAGGGGGGAGGGAGCTGCAAACAGAGATACCAGCACAGGGGTATGTGACGGGGGTTAGTCAAAGGGGGCTCCATTTAGGGTCTCTCTCTGGTGATGGGTCCCTGCCTCATATGTCAGTTTTGTGAAGACTCACGCCTTCATGTCTGAGTGATAGCTTTAAAATCAACTGTATTGAGATATAATTGGCACACAATGAAATGCCCTATGTTAAGGGTATATTTTGATGAGTCTTGGCAAATTGATACAACCAGGTAGCATTCCCACCATCCACCTATAGGACATTCCCATCATTCAAAAGGACTCCGTGCGCCTTCCCAGCCGATACTCCCTTCCCCCTTGGGCCCTAAGCAGCCACCACTCTGCTCTCCAACATCGTCGATTTGGTTTATCTTTTCTAGAGATTCACAAAAACGGAACAACACAGTATGTTCTCTTTTGTGCTGATTTCTTTCCCTCTGCTTGATTGAGTGTCATCCGTGTTTCTGTGTATCCCAGTTCTTCACTCACTTCACTGCTGAGTTAGCATCCATTGTACGACTATGTCACAATTGAGCTATTCCCTCTCCTGTTGATGGACATTTGGGATGTTTTTAGGTTTTTGCATAAGACTTTGTAGAGACGTATGTTTTCATTTCTCTCAGGTAAACGCCTGTGAGGGGACAGTTGGATCACTTTTGTGTTTATTTAACTTATAAGACACTGCCAAATGGTCTTCCAAAGTGGCTGTATCTTTTTGCAACCCACTGGCAAAGTAGGAGGATCCAGTTGTTCCACATCTTCACCAACACTTGGACTCGCCCCTCGGTCTTTAAGTTGAGCCATTCTAGTGGGGGTGCAAGGACACCTCGACGTGGTTGAATTTGAACTTCTCTACGACTAACAGCATCAGCGCCTGCTCGCGCGCCTGCCGGCCATTCAGGTATCTTCTTTTGTGAAGTATCTATTCAAACCTTCTATCCATTTTTCTGAGTTGTTTGCATACTTATTATCAAGTTATTTTCCCCCAGTCTGTGGCTTGCCTTTTCATTTCTTAGCAGTGCATTCTGAAGGTCAGACATTTTTGATTTCTCATTAAGGCCCTTCTTAAACATGACTATTAGGCCATGTAAAGAAGGACCAACTTCCTCAACCCTGCCCCCTACTCCCACCCCAAGTCAGAGAGACATGCAGGCCCGGGGCTCCCTTCCACCCCCTCAGTTCTCACAGGAGAGTCTGGATGGAAGCACTGCCTTGTGTCAGATGAGAGGAGCCCAAAAGAGCACGTTGCTCCTTCCCTCAGCCTCAAACAGACACCAGGGGCTCATGACTGGGGCCTGTTGAAGCTGCCGAGTCTTCAGCTACCCCGACCGAGTGCCTGGGTGCCGGGCCTCGGCCCACAACACTCCTCACTGAGTCCTCACAACCACCTGTGCGCGGAGTCACTGTCCCCACTGGACAGGTGAGGAGTCGAGGTATGTGCCCATCAGGAGACGGAAGCCATCTTTTTGACAGAGCCAATCTCATCCAAGCATTTTTAACCAGGAATTACAGAGCTGGAAAGGCAAAAGGGAGCACCGAGGTATCCCAGAGGTAGTAACAGCAGAAATGTGCAAAGAACTCCTACAACTCAATAAGAAAGCAACTCAAGTGAAAAAATAGGCAGATGATTTCAACAGGCACTTCAGAGAAAATACAGGAATGGCAAATAAGCACAGAGAAGATGCCCAACATCAGTAAGAGCCCCTAGGACTGGGGGAACAATGGTGAGACTGTGGGGTAATAAAGACTAGGCACTTGGAGGAGGAGCCTGTGAGGCTGGGACCCAAACCTCTGAGCGAGTGGGTGTCTCTGAGGGGACGCGATGGGGCTGGCTCTGGGAGAGTGGAGGAATTGGACAACTGGAACTGGCAGCTGCTGCTCCAGGGTAGGGCCACTGATGGAGCATCGCTGAGGGGAACAGAAAGCGGATGTGAAGGAGAGAGTCCCTTCTCCCTCCTCCAGCCTTGCAGGCTCCCTCTGATGCCCCGTCTTGGTAAAGCCTAACGGGAAGCCACTGGCGAGGCATAAACCTATGCGTAGCATCCCAGAGCAGCACAGGACAGGACAGGACAGGCCCCCATCCCATCGGATAAGGCAGCAAGGCAGCCAGAGTGTCCTGATGTCACGGCCCTGGGCTCTGCACCCACGGGTCTTGGACGGCCCTGCCTGAGGCCTCCTGGCTGCCTGAGCCAGGGGCTCCTGCGAGGGAACCGGAAAAGCAGAGTCCAGGCAGCTGACAATGGAGCCTCTCTCCTAGACACAGCACCCTCCTCTTCAGCTGAAGTCTTCAAGAGGCAAGGCCAGCAGGATCCCAGACAGAACATCTCTCAGATTTATCTGCAGTTTTCTGAAACTAGCCTCTTCACTGTGATGACCACGGGCCAGCCACCACTCTCTTCACTTCTCTGAGTCCCTTTCTCTCCGAAGTTTCCAAAGAATGAGGCTGCACCCCAGACTCAAAGGTATTGGGAGGAGCTATGAGATGGGGAGTGTGGGTTGTTCTTCCCCGGCCCCTGCCAGACCTGGGCGGTCACCAGCAGGAGACACGCCCCCCTCCACCCCTGCTCCTCCCTCTCAACCTTCCCCAGGCCCAGGATCACACGTGGAATTCCTCGGAGCCAGCCTCCCACTGTGGAGCCCTGGACCCCAAGCTCTCAGGCCCCCGACCGCCTCCTCTCCTCTCTGCATGAGGCCGCATCCGGTCTGATCTCTGAGTCCCAGGGATTAGGGGTCCCAACTTTGGGATCAAACAGTCATGAGTTTAAATCCTAACTCTGCCACAAGCTAGTGGTGTGATGGCCATAATACTCAGTCTCTCTGTGCTTCCTTTGTTACTTCTCAAACCAGGTGACACCAGTACGTCCTCTCCTGAACCTGTTAGGAGAGCTGCACGAGGTTGGGGGTGCCAGCTCTGGCACGCTGCCAGGCATACGGCTGATGTGCAAGCAAGGCAGCTGTTGTAACTAGAGTTAGCTTCAGGTTTGGGGCTTCCAGGGTCTCCTCTGGTCCCCTGCTCACCTCCCGGGCATAAGCACCATCATGCTTCCCAATTTCACACCCTGGCCCTGTGGGGTTGCCTCCCCTCCAGACCTGCCAGTCAGGGCACCAGACTCTGATTCCCTGGCCTGGACCACACTGCTGTGATCGAGAGGAGTCACTGACCCATCATGGCCACCTCGGGCACAGGGCCCCTCTAGGTGCCGGTCCAGGTCAGCAGCTCGTGGACAGACTCACCCCTGCTCCACCTGGCTAGCAGGGCTGTCAGCCTGAAGTCCCAGATGGCTCTCCCCATGTTCCACTCCAGCATCCAGGGGCAGTGGGACATCTGCCTCCTCTGCTTTGATCAGGGCAGGGGGGTGCTCAGCGGTGGGTTTGGGACCATCTCTGTGATGCATTCTGACAGCCTTGGCTGAGCATATGCTTTAAATCCTATGAGAAAGGGTCTTTTAAGTGGAAAGGGAGCCCACAGCAGCCTTCAAAGGGCTCTCTGGACAAATTAGGGTGTATGAAGAGGACCCCCGGCTCTGAGTCACCCTGCTGCCCCAGGTGCAAGATCAGTGTGGCTCGAGAGAGAGGAGTCCTGGCCTGTCCTTCAACCCAAAAGTGACAGTGGAGTTGAGTTGCAGCCCAGCACAGATTCCCCTCCAAGAGCTCAACCTCCTGACCCCTTTCCCAGGTTTCCTGTGCCCAGCCTCCCCACCTCTGCTGTCCCTCTGAACCACTCCGCCTTGGTTCTCCATCCTACACCGCCTTAAGCAGAACCTGCATTCCTTCTAAGGGCTTTGGAAGGAGTTAGATAATTCTTAACTGATGCACCTGGAAAAACTTAATGAGATTTCAACTCAATACTTCTGCAAATCAGTGATATCCAGCCAGGAGGACTCAGAGAGTAGAACATTGCAAACAAAAAGACTTCGCCCTTTTCTTCTTCTTTTGTCGTTAGGCCCCCTATTCCAGGTGATAGGAACATATCATGTAGATGCAACCGCCACCTTGGGGTCCCAGCTCTCTGGCCAACAGCAGGGTCAGCCTTTTTCCCTGAAGGTGCTCTGAGCCAGGCTGGGCCTCCAGGAAGGCGGGGAAGGAACCTTCCCTGAGCTGGCGTGTCCTTCTGTGTTTAATTTTCCCATAAGTCAGCTCTGATTAACGGGGACGGCCTCATGTTTTGCGTATTCAGAGCTGAGTTCTGAGAGCACCTTGCGAGGGCGGGGGTCGCCCCCAGGCTGGCGGGCGGGGGAGGAGGGGTAGCTGCTCACCAGGTCACCCCTGGCACACGTCTGCTACCCATCAGATCTCATTGGAGGAATGATCTGCCGGCCACTGAGATCATCTGACAGCCTCCTCCTAATGAGCCCCAGGGCTGCTCCCAAGCTCCTGTGGGAGGCTGGATCCAGAGGAACCCCCACCAACCTGGAGAAACATCTCCAAGGGGAAGAAAATGTTCTCTTCCGAGCCTGCTTTGCTGTGTGGAATGGTGGACCCCAGCACTTCAGGAGCAGATGCTTTCATACTCCACTTTCCACTTGGGACACATGCTTCTCAAGTCCCTTCAGTAAAGACAGGAACCTGCAATATTTACTCATGACATTTGGTGTATCTGTCACTGGTTCACTGCTGATGGCCTCAGGCATGTGCAAGGGGAGGTGAGTTCAGGTCTCACGACCAAGAACTTGCAGTGCTTCTCGGGACACAGGGCGGGTCCCATGGAATCCCACCAGGAGCGTCAATATGCACCGTGGAGAAGGGGGAGTTCTGTGCACAGGGTTCACGTCTAAAAGCATAAATCGCATTATGCACTGCCCACTGGAGGTGCTCTACTGCATCTCATACCACTTGGAAAAACATCCTGGCTCCTCACCAAGACTCTCCAGTCCCTGCCCAGCTGGCCTCCAGCCGGGGTGTTTTTCTTTTGTTCTTCCAATGCTCCCTACAACCCCTGAGCCTGCGCACTTGCTGTTCCTGTACCTGGAACTCCCCTCCCCAGATCATGACAGGGCTCTGCCATCTCACCATCGAAGTTTCGGCCCAAATGCCATCTCCTCAGAGAGCCCTTCCCAGACCACCCAGTATAAACGAGGTTCTCTCCCCAGGCACTCCTGGTGGCACCAACTCATTGCAATGTCCTACTTAGCCCTTACCATGATATCTTTCCTGTTGATCAATTGATTGATGGATTGACAGTTTCTCATGCTGCCCACTAGAATGTAGCTCCATGAAGGTAGGGGCCTTGTTCATCTTGTTCTTCACTGTATCCTAGAATGCGAGGATGTTTGATGAGCCTAACAGAGGAGTCTCGTTCAATATCTGTTGAATATGGGATGGAAGAGGGAAGGACTCTACACACAGCGGCTGCTTTGAAACACTCCCAGCAGCCCACATCAGCAGCCAGGGCGGTCCAATCATGACCTCAGCCCCACCACCTGCCGGCACATGGGAATGAGCCTCAGTTGCCTTGTAAGTAAAACACTAGGATTGTTGTGAAGGTAAGTGTGCACTGCTTGGTAAGCATCAAGTGTGACACATGGTAAGTGCTCCATAACTTGTAGCTTCATCCCCACCACCAGCACCACTGCCACCACCAGCACCACTGCCACCACCAGCACCACCTCCACCATTATCATCACTGTCTACACTGCAGCTCAGCAGTGACCCACTTTAAATCCTCTTTTGTGTTTCTTCTTAACAATGGGCAAACACTGTTGGTTTCCTGGCCCAAGGTCATCTCAATCTTTCTCCTTGCTAACAGAACCCTGATTATCTGATAGTAGACGTCTTGATCTTAGGTTAGGTGGGTGCAGAATGTGGTCTAGGGAGTGGGCATGTGAGTTGTCCCTGTCAAGCTTCAGGCAGAAGTTTTCCTGCTAGAAACGAGAAGCACATGAGCTAGACTTGAATACAATTGTATAAGAATGTGATATCTGGAGTTGTGGCAGCTATATTGTGGTCATGAGGCAACATGCATGGGGAGAAAAATGCTGACGTGCTGAGGATAGGAAGATAGACAACTAGAAAGAGCCTTGCTCCTTGATGACATCCTTGAGTCACTGAACGGACTTTCTTCAGTTTTCCGTTAAGTATCTATTTTTCTAAGTCACCTTTGGTTAAGTTGTTACTTGCTGCTAAAAGCTAAGATAGCAAATGCGGTTTCAGGCTGCCTACAAAGCTCTGATTGGCGCTCCTTGCAGCAATCTGTACTCCAGCTGGCCACGTGCCCTCCCTGCGGGACACCAGTTGAGCCGGGCCTGCTGGAGAACCCACCCCTGCGCTCTCCCTCTCTCCCACAGAAGGAGAGCAGCACGCTGAGGAGCATGTAGGAACCAGAATGGCTGAATTAGGGAGCCCAGCAGGAATTCTCCCTCTTGAAGGGAGGAAGGAGTGGGGATAATTGTCTTCAGGGGCCTCTGTTTCTGGATATTTAAAGTAATAAATGATACAATGATTTAAGATAAATGGTAAATTCGCTGAGAGAGAGAAAAGGTGGAACAACTTTACACGTGAGAACCTGCGTCCTCAGAGTAAACTGAGGGCCAAACCTGAGATTAATCGTATTTCATGTCAAGAATTTAACAGGTTACACACTGGACTATGCTCCAGAGGAAGGCTCCCCTTCATTTTCTGTGATGCACCCCCTCTATCAGGACAGTGGAGCGGAGCTGGAGGCCACTGAATTCACAATGCAAGGAACCCCAGTCTCTTTCAGGTAAATACTCAGTCTTTCTCCCTCTTTCCTCTTTTTCTTCCCCAAACAGCTTCTAAAAGCAGACGAAAGCTCATGCGTCCTCCTCTGGTGGAGGGAGTGTCTCAGGAAGCTGAGAGAGAAGACCTGGAGTTGTCCTCTGCACGCACTCCTGGCCTCCTCTGGCGGAGCTCAGGGCTGCAAACCCACAGTCTTTCCTCCAGCACGATTGGTGCCCACGGGGCTCCCGGACCTCAGCCCCAGGCCCGTCCTCAGCGATGCTGCACACCCGGTGTCTCAGCACCACGCACACCTGGCGCCGCTCAGCCTCCCCCATCCCGCTCTCTCCTCTGGGGTCACCCTGACCCTCATCAAGGCCGCCCCTGGCCACCCCACTCCCTACCTCCCACATCTCTCAGTGGGAGCTTGTGGACAACTCCGGATTCCTCTAGAGGAGCCACAGGCGACGTCTGGTATTTGTGAAGTTCCCCATCCAGCTGTTGCTGACTCTGCCTTTGGGGCAGTGGCGTCATGCTGGACGCAGTGCTTCTCAAAGCAATTCTCAAAAAAATTTTCTCAGTGTACCTCCGTGGACCCTATAAATAATCCCTGAAATCAGAATTACCCTCAAACTTATCTGTATCTTCTTACACCACATCTCTTTCGGGTTTCATGGGGGAGGGCTTGTCGGGGCAGCTAGCTGACACAGTCCAAGCACATCCCCTGCCTTCCTCCTGTCCTTCTCCCTCCTGGCACTGGAAGCGGTCTCCCTCCCCGCTTGCAGCCTGACGGGATTCTTCTGGGCATTTCCCCTTTCCCTGCCAGAGGGATCACCACCTGCTCTCTCCTCCCCTGGAGCATGGACCTCATGACTCTGCCTCAGTGGTAGGTGGGATTTCAGAGAAAAAAGCCAGCTCACTCGTTTTAGAAGACACGTTGAGAGGCATCTGAAAAATCGTACCCTGGTTATATTCACACCTGCACACTCTGCACAGACCTGCTTAGCGGCAGCTCCTTGACTAGAATTTATTTCCCAGTGAGAAGCCATCAGCAGCTCCCTCCCACTGGGCTTGTTCAGCAGGTGACAATGGCTCTTCCTCTCTCTTCCCTCTCCATTTCAGCCAGTGCATTTTCTCCAGGACCTCCAGGCTTTCTACCAAGTGGAGCACCCAGGCTGGGTCCCAATCACCCTGCACACAGGCTGGAGCAGGGCCACCCTGGGGGTGTGACCAACGTGGCTGGACTAGATGAGAATCGCTTCCTGGAGGAGGTGGGCTTGGAAATCAGCCCTGATGGGTGGGTACAAATCAAATTGGGGAGACGATGGGGACGGCTTGCTCGATGACTCAGAGGCAGGATGAGCTTGGTGGGAACGAGTGCTCATCCTAGAGTCTCCCTGGTGAACCCCTACTTGACCTTCAAGACCGAGATCCAAAGGTCTCCAAAGCTCCATCAACATTGCTGACACACACTCTGTGCCAACAGCGGGAAAAACACGGGCCCTCCTTGACCAGAGGCTGGGCACCTCTAGAGCTTAGGCCTGGCAGCCCCCCAGCCCACTCTGTAGCCCCCTAATGCCCTAGAACACAGGTCTGGTCCCTTGGTCCTGAGTAAGGAAGGCCTCTCTGGGACCCTCTGAGACTCATCCCCTGGGCTTCCGATTGGTCAACCTTGCCCTCCCCCGGGAGGGCTCTCAGCTCCCGTCACTGGAAGGCAGACCCATCCTTGTCCTGATTCATGTTTCCATATTCATCAGTCTGTTGTGTGGCCTTGACAAGCCCCTTAACCTCTCTGGGCCAGTCTCCTCATTCATAATGTATCATCTGTTGCGAGGTTCTGAGGATTACACACGTTCATGCATGTGATGCACTTAACACATTGTAAGTGCTCAGCTAACGGTCTCTTCATAGCTCATCATTAAGGCATGTCCTGCTTTATAAGAAGCTTGTCTTCTTTTCCCTGGCACAACTCTGTGCAAGTCTGCCACATCATCGAGGAGTGTGTCCACCTCACAGTGGCCTCGCCCATCCCAGGCCTCCAATCTCTTCACCCCTGCAGGACTCGCCATTCTTGTTCTGCTCTTGTCCCTGTGGAGTGCAGCCAAGGGCCCTGGGAATGCTGGGCCCCTCTCATCTCCCAGAGACCTGCCCATCACCCTAAGTTCCTTCTGACTCACCTCCCAGTTCTCGTCTCCCATCTCTCCCCAGCAACACACTCACACGCATGCACTCACATGCTTGCACATGCATACACACACATTCACATGTGCTCTCATACATGTACACAGACACACACAACCTACAGGCTCACTCGTGCATGGAATGACTTTCAAGAAACCACGTGCTGAGGTCTGACCATACTAAAATGCCCTAAACACACAGTGAAAAAACCAAGTTTCAATGGCAGTAGGAGACCGAGGGGCCAGTCCCCCACACCTGGGAAGGCAGAATTAACAAGCCAGAACCAAGACCGAGGCAAGACCGGAGAATGCAAGTTAACCATGAGAGGCGGCCTGTGGATAGAGGTGCGTGGTTATTAGGAACTGCTCACCTGTCCCACATATAAGGGCTCAAATCGCTGTGCTGTCATTTCTTAGTTGTGTGGCCTCTGGCAAGTGCTTTGCCACCCTGAGTTTCCACTCCCTCATCTGAGAAATGAAGATGACAGGACCCACCTCTGAGCAGCATTGGGAGAATTAACCCAGAAAACGTGTATCAAACACCAAGCACAGAGCGGGCACGTGGCGAGCACTCTCTGAGGAGAACAGCTTTTTATTATCCGTGTCAGGCCCTTGGAGACTGGGAATAAATGGAGGCCAGAGGAGCCAAAGAGGCTGCGGGGGCACCGAGCTGGCCTCGTAGAGGGGTCCTGACCACAGAAACCACGTGGGCGTGGAGAAGAGAAGTGGCACAGGCACAGTGCTGGTTGGCAAGCGGTCTGTCCTGTGGGGTGGAGGGCATTCAGGGGAAATTCTAAGGCTTGGGTGAGTCCTACTTAAAATCCTCTTAGCCCAAATTCCTTTGGAACTAGTTTGATGGCCTCAGAATCAGCAAGCATCCTTGGGTGTGTTACAACAAGCAGCAATCCGCACAGGGAGGCAGCTCAGGCCCAGGTCCCAGGTCGCAGCCCTACTGAAAGACCCACCAGTGCTCAAATCCGTGGAATCCAGAACAACAGGCTCTCTGAGACCAACGAACCCAGCGTTGATCCCAGCTCCCCACTTATTGGCCGTGTGACCTTAGATAAGGCAATTCGCCTTCTCTGTGGGATGGACAGACGATGCTCAGCGATGGTTGTCAGTAACCACAACTCCAGTACCTGCCCGCCTCCCAGTTCTGCTTCCTGCCCAAGCTCCTTACCCCTTCTCTGAGGCTCCGGGCCCATGTGGTCACTGTCCGTGATGTTCCCCTCCCCTCCATGTGAATGCTAACGTTCCTCTCCTCTCCGGAAGAATTCAAAGGGCCCTGGAAAGTTGTTTATTAGGAAAAGCTGTGGGAGTCTGTCCTGCTTAGTGGAGGCGCTGACCTCTCCCATCCTTCGCTGCATATTTCTCTCCAGCGACATCTTTTCATGTTCCCTGGCTCACTTGGGTGAGTCACAGATCTGTAAATCCCGACCACAGAAAGCTTGGCAAAGTATGGTAGGTGTTTATTGGAAGTGGAAGGAGGCAAACCATGAAAACGTTGGCTGTGGCTCTCGTCTCTGAAATTTGCAAGAGCTGGTCTTAAAATCTACGTCTGAAGCATGGAAACAGATTCGTGGAGCACTCTATTTCTCTTTTTTTTTTTTAAACCACCATGAGCATAAGATTGTATAATACTCCTCGGCTGCAGTCAGATCTTTAGGCTGCCTTGGTATGGTGCCAGATAGCCAAGCGACAAGCGAGAAATGCAATTTGGCTTTCAGTTTCCCTGCTGACACAGAACATCGTTTACTCACACCCCCACTGATACAAACACAGGCTGCAGTTCTCTGTACCCCTGTGCTGAATCATGCCTGCCTCCAAGCCTTTGCACATGCTGTTCCCACTGCCTGTAACTCCATTCCACTCACGTCAGGGAGCAATTGTTGTTACTCTATGCCAGGCCGTGGGCTGGGCACAGGGACACAGAGATGAATCAGACACAGTTCCTGACCTCAAGAATCAGTGAGGAAAAGAGGTTAACAGAGGGGGAGGCCCAAGCTGGGTCTTGAAGGATGAGTAGAAGTTCTCCAAACTGACAAAGAAGAGAAGGCCCTTCTCATGCAAGCACATCTTCTCATCCTCGAAGTCCCAGTCTATGTCTCCTCCTCTGGGAGGGTCCCTTCTTGTTGAGTTGGTGACTCCCTCTCTGTATCCACTCTGTACCTGCTACACTCCCTCCCTTGTCCACCCCATGCCAAAACCCATTCTCGGGTGATTTTTCTGCCCAGCAGTCCAGGTGGGGGGTTTTGGAGAGCTGACGTTATTTCCTCTCTGCACCTCCAGTTCAGCTCCGGACCCGCCACACGGCACATTCATTTGGTGTTCGGTGGTGCTTGGTGCGAGTGTCATCATCACCAGCAGGCACGGCCTCAGGAGAGTGTTGGGAGCCACACCTGAACCCACCCGGGGAGCCCCTGTCACTTCAAGCATCAGAGCCCTGACAGGGTCTGGGTGGGATTAACCCCTGGATCCCAGCCTCATTCCAGCGTCGTGGCTCATGGTGGTGTTGGGGGGGCCCTGTTCAATCAAGGAAGAAATATGCTTTGAAATGAAAACGCTTCTCTTTCTGATCTGCCTGGCTCTCGTTCTCTTGCCTTCTTAGTATGCATGAATTCAGCCCCCATTTCAAGACTTACCCTCAGCATCTTCTCCACGAGGACGGGGCTGGAGTGAGCTCCCTCCCCCGGCCCCTTCCAGTCCTTTCCAAAGACAAATTGCTTACATCTGTCAAGGCTTTTCTGATTAATAGAGGAATACGCCATGGGATGTCATCAGGGGTTCAGAGGCTTTTGATCAAAGGGGGAGGGTGGCCAGGCCACACATCCCTGTTGGTTCATTTATCAGGTCAGTTCAACACCTTTCCCTCCAAGTGTCCCCAGCAAAGGCCTTCCCACCAGCCCACCACCAGCTCCCACGCCCCCTGAGGGAGGGGAGCAGAGAGGAAGTGCGCTCCAGTGAGGGGGCAGTGGGAGCCACAGACAAGGAGAGAGGAAGAGGGGGCAAGTTCGGGAGCCTGGCCTGGGCACTGACTGGGGCCGTGGGCCCCAAGTTCTTTTCATTTCTGGGCAGCCACTGGGATGGGCATCTACAAGGCCATTCCCCAAAGCACGGAATGAAAGGAAGGGAAGGAGGGCCCGTGAATGAATGAGTAAATCAGAGAGAATGAGGGAGTGAGGGATCTAAGAAAAGAATGAATAAAGGAGGGGAAGAATGGTTGAATTAATGAGTCACTAAGTGTCTGGATGGGCAAAGGAATTAATGATTCACAGCGGTCCTTACAAAAGTTGGACTATATAGCACAGGTTCATGTCTCATTCTTTCTCCCGTTCACCCAGTGGGTGGTATCAACAAGCCACAGCCTGGAGAAGCAAACCTAAGGCAACTTTGGAGCAGCCGGGCCTCGCCTCTGCCCCAACTGCTCCCCATCGATGCTCCTAATGGCCCTGGTGAGCTGGGCAGAGCAGAGGAGGCCTGCAGCGGCCGGGTGACTTACACACAGGCAGGGGCAACACAAGAAAGAGGCCTGCCTCTCAGCTCAGGCTTCCTGCTGCAAAGCCAGGTCCCTGAGGAGTGGCTGGTGGCCGCCACAGGCTCTGCATGTCCTCAGGCTGTGAGGTCACTGTCCACCGTGTCCCCTGAAGCTCACCTCTGCCGGGGACTTTGTAATGGGAACTCCAGAGAGCCATGTAGGGTAAGGTTTCAGTTGGCCTTGGAGGCTGCTAAATTAGGCTCTGAGGATTTAGATTAGCCTAATTTAATGACACGGATGGATAGCTGGGTTGAAGTTCCCTGTTACATTTTTTTTCTTTCAACTCGCTCAACAATTATTTCCGTCAAGTTGGTTGTAAATGCAGCCGGCCCAGGAATTATAATTCATGCCTTACTGAGCAGCATGGAGACCAGGCAGATGCTGGCCATGTCCACACGCACGCCACCCATGCAGGGGCGCCGGAGGGCGAGCAGCACCACAGGCTGTGTCTGTGCCGTGAGTCAGAACCGGGAAGAGAGGGCACAGAGTGTCGTGCTGGGGCGGGCTGGCTGGGAGGCTGGCAGGCAAGAGACTCATGGGGACACAGCTGGCTGGCTTTTGACTGGGTAGTGACTGTCGCCAGCCCCTGCTCTTGGCCCCAAGAGAGCATCCCACACAGACACGAACACACATAGGCATGCAGTCACAAAAGACACATATGGACATATCCAGGATGAGATACACATGGACAGTGAGTCACAGACACACACAAGCACACACCCTTAGTTATGACACACAGATCCGAACCACAAGTTACTTACAGACACACACACGCACACCAAGCCCACCTACCCTAGCGTCCCACTGTCCTATGCCTAGTCGGCAAGGCCATAGCATCCCCACATCTCAGGGCTGTGACAGAGGGGGCGTCCTGAGGAGCCTGGGGTATCTCTGAGGTCTTCCTGGAGGAGGGGCCACCTGAGACCAGGGATTAGGTGAAAATGGCAGGAAGGACATTCCTGGCATAAGGAGGAGCCCAGGCCAAGACCCAAGGATACCAGGGAGAGGCTGTGTTTGGAGAACGTGGGTCATGCAGTGTGGGTGGGCCACAGGGAGTGGCCGGGAGCATCTGAAGGAGCCAGATCC